>NC_031780.1:17926445-17991086 GCF_001522545.3 Parus major | reverse complement strand
CCTTTTAAGTTTTATGCCTGTTTTGCTCTTGTTCTAATCCATATCTCACAGCAAGAAATAAGTAATTTTCTTAGTTATTGGTTTTAAACCACGACAGACTGCCTCAGAAAACCATGATATCAGGGTTTGCAGCTTTCCCAACACTGCACTGCCAACATTTGCTTACCAAGAGCTTGGCCATTTGCAGAGAGCAGGAGGGACAGAGGGTCCAAGGTCATTTCTCTCTCTGCTTGCTCACCTGCAGCCACCCTGCAGAACCCAAGATCTGCCTGGCCCTCTTTGTGATCAGTGCTGGTGTGTCACCCTGAAAACGAAACCTTCTGATCTTGTTTTCATAGTTTTAGTTACTTTCCCAGGAAAGTAACTGTAAATGTAAGTTATTTATCACATTCCTTCTAAGAAATGTCTTTGATGGACGTTTTGCATGACCAGTGTGATTGGGAAGGTGGTAACTTAATTATCCAATCCCTGCTCATTGTTGAGAATCTATAAATACTGGAGTCAGAAAACAAAGTCACTTCTTTTCCTGTCACAGGACCGAGATGTGTTCATGTGAATCATTCTGTGTCCTTTAGTGACACTGGTGTGTGCTGTCACTCCACTGCAGAGCCCAGTGAAATTAGCCTGAAGATGAAAGGCACTGTGCCAAGATGAAAGCAAAAGAGGGTGTTTTCCTCGGTGGAAGCAGGAGAAGGGCAGGATCAAGGTGTGCCAGCGACTGTAGAGGTGCAGGGCACTTTTCTACTCTCCCTTCCTGAGGCTCCACTGCAAGGCAGCTGCCAGTGAATCCAGAGAACACACACTAATGCCAGCATCAGCACTAAATACTGTTGCCATATAATCAGCAAGTCAACAAAACACCCAAATTCTTTACAAATCACGAAACTACTTATCGCTAAATTGGACAATTACAAATCACCTGTGAATGAATGTAAATGCTTGGCTCACACATACACTGTAAACTTCATTTCTCATGCTGTGTGAGCTTTAGCTGCTCCTGCTGCAGGTGGAGCAGGCTGCTGCCTCAGAGCAGAGCAAGGGACCACTCTTTATTCAGCAGGACTCAGGTGTCTTTTGGGATTCAGGAACCAGCACCTTTTTAATGAAGAAATGGTTTTCTAAGTCAAGATTTGCCTGACAGCAATAAAAACTACTTGTTAAATTTCAGCACTCCTGTAGTTGATCTGGGGAAGTTTAACTGGGAGCTGTTGGCAGCTGGGAGATGTGAGGGTTTTTTTCTTATATTGGGTTTTGGTTTGGGTGTCCTGAAAAGGCATCATAATGAAGCACTTACTTTCTGCATTATTAAGATAATTTGACTTGTATAATATAGTTAGAGACTGGGATAGTGATACTGGACAAATAGCTGAATTAAGAAAAAGGGAATAGTATTATTACAAGAATACAGGAAAAAAATTACTATTATTACTGATCTCTTCTAGATTCATTAGCTGTTTCTAGGAGGTGTGTGAACAACAGCTACTTCTCACTCTGCAGCCGAGCCAAGCATGTGTTTCCTTGCTTCAAAGCACTTAGAGAGACAAAAGGCCTTCAAAGACTTCAAGGACACTGAGTTTTCCCATCACTCAAGTGTCCAGTCTGTTTTAGCCCTGACTTCTAGATCAGACTTGTCATAACATTTACAGAAGCAAAGACTGGATTTATAAACATTATCCATATTCACCAGCAAAATGAACTTTTTATAGGAGTTTTACAAAAGCAGACATGGAGATACTAAAAGTCATATTATTCTGTATCTGTCAGCACTTCTTGGAAATAGGAAATGCAAATGAATCCTAAGTATTATGCCCCAAATCCTCCAGCTTCTTTAGTATAGAAAGATGTAGGAAACTATTAATCCTGTGGCTGCTTCCATTCATCAAATGTTCGTCTTTGGGTGCTGTATTTTCTATCACTATATTCAGGCTCATGTATCAATAGAACAAAAACTTTGATTTTCCCTGAGATTTGGGAAGGACAAATTTGTTTCCAGATGATATTTCAAATCAAAACATTTTGTCTGGCTTATATCAACTTCATACATAATCATGTTCTTCTTTGTGTGATAATAGAAAAGAAGCATTTTGGAGAATGGTGAAATACTAACTTTAAATTTGAAACTGCTCAAAATATCCTGCTCCTGAAATATCCCCAAAACTTTCTTCTGAAAAGATCTGGATTCATATTTTCCCTTCCTATTAGAAAAGCAATTAAACCTATTTCAATGAAATCAGCAGAGAAGTTAAGGGTTTCTCCAACTCTGAAATCCTGTTAAATCCAAAGTGAAATACTTGAGTGGAGAGGGGTGGCTCAGCCTGGTGTCCTCAGGACCATGATGAGCCCTCACCCAGGTGGCTCCAGTGGGTACCTGCTGAGCACTGCCAGGTGCACAGAGCTGTTCAGCAGCTGAAATTCAGGAAGGGAACACACACACCTGCCTTGTGTGGCTTTGTGCAGTGCCACTCCACACTCTCCACTTTCTCAAGAACCACTTGCAGAGGCAGGAACCACCACTCGGGTCAATTGGACCTGCTGAGCTTGGGACCAGCCCAAGGAGCTGACATCTCTTCCCCCTGCTGCCTAAACAGCCTCTCCTGCAGCCCAGTGATCCTAAATGCACATGCTGAGCTGACCCCCTCTGCTACCTGTGCACACCAGCAGTGAGGCAGCAAATCAGGCAGAACTTATTGCCCATTAACAGCTCCATTCTCCAGTCACTGGTGTCATTACCCCTCTTGGCTTTCAGCATCTCCTCCAATTATGCAAAATGGGGAATTCTTGACAGGAAGAGATTCCTGAAAATTACAGGAGCCTCTTTTTCTCACCTATACATCAATCCATTTGCCCAAAATAGTGCGAAAAGGGGGGGAAGAGGCTTTCTCTTACTCTGGTGGAAACTCGTTTTGTCAGGTATTAGTGGGTCCAGTTCTACTCTCCCACATATACCAGTGTTGTCCTTTGGACCCACACAGTGCTAGAAGGGATATTAAAGCCATATAACGTACCAAAGCCTGAATTTCAGCATAATTGCAGAAAGCTATATTATTATTTTATGTGGCTGAAGTCAAGACTGGTAAAGTATGACCCCTTTTCCCCACTCCAAAACCCCTGGCAAATCTGCTAAAGCCGCTCCTCTCACTTCCCTCACATGTTGCAATAGGAAGCAGGCACTTCTGGTTTCCACTTTCATCTACAATTTAAGACCAAAAGGGACAGCACTCAGTAAACAACCAAAATAATCCTTTCAAAGTCAAGAAGATTTCTTTCCTATCTTTCTGGGTGCAAATTGTAGCAGGCATCATGTGTTACTAATCTCCTCAACACTGCAGCAGGGCCTTAGCAAGTCAACACACACCTCTCCAAGATCCTCCAGGGGGTTATAATTCTATTCCTAAACTAAAACATAATGTAAAAAGCAGTTTGCCTTTGAAATGAAAAAGTTTTTTTACTGTGTTTCAAATTAACATCTCACAGGAACTGCACAGTGACAGTGTAAAGTGTGTCAGTAACAAACTTGTCCAGCTTTTTTTCACACTGGAGGGGAAGGGACACAATTTGCACGGCAGCCCAACCTTCCCAGGCACTGCCTGGCAGCAGGATTTATAGGCATGTTATCCACATCCAATATTACATATAGAAATATGCTGTGTGGAGAACACTGAACTCTTGTAAAATACAGCAGAAAATTTCTGGTTATTCAGCTGCCCACTTGGTTCTCATTACAGCCTGGTTTGAAATGCTTCCCTATCCTCCACTTGCCTCAATCTCTCTTCTATTTAAAGTGGCTCTCACATCTTCAAAGGGTTTTTTAGATTATTGCACTGTCATATAACAGCTATGTGATATTATACTCTTCTTCAGTTGTCTTCCTTCATTTGTCTATTCCATAGGTTTCTTGGGTATTTCAAATGAAAATGCCTTCTTTCAGAAGTTACACTGCACCTGGAACAAGCTGGATTTTCAGGGCTACCAAACAAGTGATTACCCCAGACATCCTTCTTTCCAAAATGTAAATTTGAATTTTTCCTTTATAACTTCATTTTTCTTTGCAATTTTAGGTGTGTTATGATAAGGAGGAAAAGATGACAAAACTTAAAGTGAGCAGCTGATATATATGTATATATGTGTGTGTATAAAAAGTTAATATGTTCCTATCCACTGGGTAAAAGTTTTATTTCCATGCCACACCTCTTGATATTATGAGATTTTAAATAGTTTTTATAGCAAAAATTTTGGGTGGCTTTATGTTTATATATGTGTGGGACCCTCTTCCTCAATATTATGGCTTAACTTATGCCATATGTAATACAGTCTACATGGTACAGTGTGGAGGTTTATGATTCCTCAATGGTATTTCCTTTTTCTAAAGGGTAAAAGCATCTGAAGTGGAGAATCTGCATCTGGGAGTTATAAGCAAGCAAAAAAAACCAAACAAAAACCAAAAAGGGAAAACTGTGACATGGTCCCTGTAACCTGGAAATTAAAAACCTTTGTCACCAGTGAGGGTGGTTTTAATTGTGCACTTGAGGAGACAAAATACACCAAAATTTCTTCAAAAGCAGAAACAAAACAAGCTCCTGACTCACACTGTGTGGGTTTGTGGTGATGTCCTTCTACAGGAAGAACAAAATAGGCTCCTAACCTTGAAATGGCCCATTTTGCTGTGGCTGTGGAGAGGGTCCCTTTATTGGCTCTGGCACCTTCTGTAATGGTCCCATCTGACTGTTCTCAGCTAATACTGACTCTTAATCCTTCGAGCCATGATGAGTAATTTGTTTCTTATTGAAATTTGCTTTCTCCCTAATCAAAGATCAGTTTAGTCCAGGTCCTTTTTCACTTAGACTATGCCTGTACATCAGAGCTGAGATATTTTCTCTTGTTCTTGATTTGGGCAGTTAAAAAAAAGCAGTAAGTTGAGAAGACATATTCTACAACTAGATCTACTTGGGAAGCTGGCTGTTTTTTGTCTTTAAAATGCCTTTTATATTTTGATTCCAAATGAAACTTTTACCCTAGAATAAAGCAAACTGAAACAAATATTTGCATTTTATTTTGAAGTGCAGTTTCTAAACAACAGGAAATAGACTTTTTATTTTTATTTTTATTTTTATTTTTATTTTTATTTTTATTTTTATTTTTATTCAGTCATTGTGTTATTGCAGCATATAAAGGGAAGCTGCACTGAGTGCTGAAGGGGTTGCTGGCTGGTTGTGCAGAGGCAGAGCTGTGACATCCACAAGGGCTGGCCCAGACTGAGCCTTGTGGGACCAGGGGAAGATCTGCAAACTGAGAGATGTCCCAGGTATGAGGAAAGAGAAGTATCTGGAAACTTTTCAATGACTGTAAGGAGGGAAATGGTTCTGTGTGATGGTGAGTGGAAGCTGGAAGGGCTGCAGAGAGGCAGAGCTGTAACATTTGGGGTGCAGTGGCAGCTGCAAGGCAGTGTTAGGGAATGTTTAGTGGTGTTCTACTGGAGCACTGCTTACACAGGGCAGTGAACATTTGCTCTACTTTCCTTTCCAAAAGCTTTGCTTTTTGCCCAAGTCAGCTTTGGGAAAGGGGTGGAATACCACCTGAAACTTCAGCACAGCTGTGCTTTGAGCAACAGGAGGGCAGAGCTGGTGCTAGAGCCCTGGCTGGGTGTGAAAGGGGCTGCAAGGTTGTCTGTAGGTCCTGTTTACACAGGGGAGCAGACACCTGTATGATGGTCACTGCACGAGGAACTTGGTGATACACCTCTAGTTCTTCCTTTCCTGCACCTGAATTTCAGACACTCCACACTTGGAGCAGCCAGAGGAAACACATGGATATCAGTGCAGCTTTTCAACAGAATGGCATTTTTGATATTGAACTGTAACCAGAATCCTGAATAGCCATGAAATATCTTTAAAATCACTTCTGTAATGCTGGTACAGTGGGAGAATATTACTATTTGATTTGCTGTTATTCAGTTATTTTTAAGCACGTTTTGTGTGATTTGTAATAAGAACAGATAAGACAAGTAGCTGCTGGGCAAACCCGTGTGCTGCAAGTATTGGAGATCACTAAATGTCACCAGCAAACTTCCTGTTGTTCCATTGAAGCTCTGTAGGAATGGACATACTCTATTGACTCCAATCTGACTTGGCATCAGATTTGTAATCAGTTTGTAACTCCATCCTTTCTCAGCTTCTGCATTCAGTGAGGAAAAGGTAAACATGGCCTAAAAACTTGAGTGCTTTCCTCCCTCTTTTTGCAGTGATGTGGACAGGCAGAATGGTGCTTGCTCCAGGAAATGGAACATCTGTCAGTGTATTTGTGACACAGAGGACTCCTCCTGGGGAGGGGAAAAAGGCATTCTGGCATTCCTCTCCCCAGTGCCACTGCTCTGGTCCTACTGCTGAGCCACCTTGGTGAAGTAAATTACAGTTTACACTGAAACAGTAAATCCAATCCAAACCAGGGATATTTCCCTGTTTGGTGTGCCCTGTGCCACACTGAGTAATCTCTCCTGCCATCTCTCCTGTGGGCTGACACTGATCAAGCTCTGGCTGAGGGCTCAGACATCACTGCAAATTCAAATTATCTGCATTTGGTACTGAAATCAATGCATTCACACTCAGAAGAACCTGGAAGGAACTAGATTGACATCAGGTTGGAACTAAATGATCTTTAAGATCCCTTCCAAAAAGTTCTATGATTCTATGACTCCATGACTGAAGATCAAAGCAATTATAATTATTTTACTGTAATCACTCATATTTAATGGTTCTGTAAAAGGTACCAATAGTATTGGGGTTTGACTGTATATAGGGTTTTGTGCCTAATCCTTCTGTGCACTTTCCACTGGGAGCTGCCCCACATAAATATTTTTATTAAGCTATCCAAATTTAAAATCAAACCTTAAAAATAAAATAGTTACTGACCTTTCAGCTCATTTATAATTAAAACCTGTTCTAATGTTGTTCATATAAATAATAGATAGCTGTTTTCACAGATCAATGCCTTCTCTTGCTTTATAAGAAACATTTTGAAGTAAAATTACTGTGCCTTTAATAGGAAAATTTGATGTGTTAGCAACTATGGGCTGATCTCTGCACATTTTTCAACTGTAAATTTCACTTCCAAATACAAACAATTATTAATATTGATTTGGACTAAAATAATATTGAATTTCAATATATTTTTGGCTCTTTTATGAATTACCCTGCACAGTCAGTGTGATCATGATGAAAGAGTATTTGCACGCTCAATTTCTTTTCAGCGAGAAATCCTGAGGAGTGCTAGTTGTGTTCAGGCTGATAATGATAAACACATGCATTCAAGGAAAATCAGACTACCTTAAAAATCTCAACTGAAGCATAATAAATTAATATTTCATCCTATATATGCAGTTCTTATATCAAGCTATGTGAACTTTCATTATTAACAACTACAGAGCATTTAGTTAGAATGCAGCTCAGCGCCTGGGCTCTGTTTTGGTTGTGCATCGCATGCAATTACAAAATGATGTCAATCCATCACTACAATTTCCTGCAACTAAGCAAAGAGATGAATATATTCATGTCCTAGGATGCTGTAAGACACCAATATATTTAAGTGCCATTAAACCCATGTTTCTATGCTGTGGTTGGAATAAACATTTCATAGCTCTGGCGATATGAGCTTTTCTTCTGATCTCGGCTCTAATTTCAAGGCAGGTTTGTTAATTGCTTGCTGAGGTAGCCCAGCACCTCTGCAGAAGCCTCACCTTGGGGACAGCCCTTCCAGGGTCCCTCAGCCACCGTGACCTCGTTCCACCCACAGGAGGGGTGGCAGGGGGTCACCCGAGAGCCTGCCTTGCGTGGGCAGAATCATCTCAAAAACAGAAACTCTGCTCCCCAGGGAAAACAGGTGTATTGAAGCAGGACAAAATGTCAAAGTGACATTTTTGTAGAAATGGATTTTCAGAAAAATTTAATTTCTTGGGCCCTGAAGTAGAGTTTTCATTGTGTGTGGATGCTGCAGGTTGGAGAGCTGTGCAGCAAGCCTGGGAACTGTGGAGAGCTCTAATCCTCCCCACTTCATCCTGCTCCTCTCCCTTTGCAGCTGGCACATGCCAGGAGGACAGAGAGCTGGGGACTGTTCACCTCCAGCAGCCTGCCTGGGAAGCAGCTGTTAAACTCATTTTTTGCTCAAAGTGGAACTGGGGAGCGTGTAGCAGGCAGCAGCTGGGCCAGCCTTTGTTTTGATTCTCCCAGGGAAAAATGTATTTTTAAAAATTTTCTTTTTCCACACAGAAAAACATTGGTTGTGCGAAAAGGGCATTTTCTTGCTGAAAAACCTTCTGCTGGAGAATTCCCCAACCAGCTCTTTTTCTGGTACTTACTCCCACAGACTGAAAATAACCCAAACTTGGTACCTTTCCAGTCATGTTACAAAAGCTAATGTTTTGCTAGAGTCCCTGGAGACGACAGAGTTCTGCTACTTATATTAAAAAAGGGGTAGTAGCCAGCTAGCAAGTGCCTGCAGGACTGGTTTGAATGCTGCTGGCCTTTAATTCAATCACAGGTAATGAAAGATTAATAATAAGCCACTTAACCTTAAACAGTGTTGTAATTACTTTGATTATGGAAAAAAAACCAGAAAGCATTTATGACATTTACTATTTTTAAACCTCATTATTTTGGAGAGTGTCATTAAAGAATTTTGAACACTTGAAATCAGTAAAACAGAAAAATGAAATGCCACTGATTTTTCTTTACCTGACTCAGGTGCTCTCTAGTGTGATTTCTCACTTCTATGGGTAGAGCAGTAGGTAGGTGACAGAAATTACCCTTGAGATCCTTCATTTGAGAGGTAATTTTGTTTCATCATTTTATGCTCAGATGCCCACAAAAGTGTAGTCACCTCTCTGTAATTTTATATTGTGTTTTATTAAGTGTGGTTTTGATTAGGGCAAGTCAATTTTCTTGGGCAAAATGGCTTTTTGACAAAATGATACCTTTTTTTTGTGATGTGAGGGATGCTTTCCTTGACAGAGATAAATTCTGTGTCCTATATTGCCAAAACTAATATTGTGAATATTGCTATAATTTCATAATACATACATGTTGCATGGTAAATATAGTGATACAAAACCCTCTTAAGGACACCAAAATGTATTGACACAAGACACTATTAAGGGCTCCAGCCTCCAGGAAAAAATTTGGAGCTGTACCACGTTGCCACACTAATTGCACACCATAACCTCTCAGGAGAGAGAAGTCTGGTCTTTAAGAAGGAAAAGTATCCTTCCTTAAATTTCCCTTAGTTTGATGCAGATCCTGCCCATCACTCCATTCCTTTTAGCTAGACTACATTAAGGTTCACACCAGATTTTGTGCCTTCTATTCTCAGCAAGAGTGGCTGACAGAGCTGATTCTGCACTGACAGCATGGTTTGGTCTCAAGAGGAGCGAGGTCGGTGCTTGGGCAGTGGGCTCTGCTCACAGCAGAGGGGTGGGCTGCTGTGAACACAGCTGAGTTTTACTGGGGTGTGTTTCCCAAGGAAGTCCTGTCACTGGCCTGCTTTTTGCTCAAGTTCACTGAAAGCAACTTCTGCCTCCTAACTTTCTTTTCAGAGCGATGCCTCTACTCATCCTGGCAAGATGAAAAGATCCAGAGCCTGAAATCTACACCTTTTATGTTCTGCTGCCTCATCAGATGACCCTTCATGGTTGTGTGACTCTGACAGAGGAAAAACAGTGTAGGATTTGAGGAAAACACACTTTTTTAAAGTCAAGTCAGGCTGCACATTATTTCTACCCCACTTGCAATTAGTGTGGGCTGATCACTAGCAGAAAGCTGAGGTTAGAATGAAAACTTCACTGTGCTGCTCTGGGTATCACATCTTGCCGTAAAAGTTTAATTTAACAAACTGCAGAAGCCAGCAGAGGAACGCCTGTAGTTCCAGACAGCAATGTTGCAGCTCTGCAGCCCTCTTCAGGGCTAACAGTGACTAGAGTTTATATATGCACCACAGGGAAAACAACAGCTTTGCCCAAAAACTGTCTTGCTGTGTGTGCCTAAGAGTGGCTGGACCAGTACCAGATCCCCAAATACTCAGGTGTAACAGAGATGTTAGCCAGATTTTCTTCTGACTTTTCCCATCTTCCAGGCCATTACTTTTTCTTCCAAATCGTTAGTATATTTTATTGATTGTTTCTAAAGGTGAATTTTGCACCCTGTTAAGGCAGCATCATGACTGTATTATTGCTAAACGTTGACTACAAAACAAGCAGGACCTGAGACTTCTTCAAACCCTTAGTTTTGGTTTAAACACATTTCCAGCACACAGAGTGTGACAAGAACACTTTAGAGCCTCTTCCCACATAACTAAACTCTAACTACAAAATCAAAATTGTGTGTAAAATATTGGACATCAGTAAAACAAAGTTAATCGAGAGCACTGAGACTAACACAAGCAAACTGCAACTTTATGGCTAATGGTTGTGATGCACTTGTGTTTCAAGGACCTGCTCAAACTTAAAAAGAGCTATTTTGGTTTGAGCCATTAGTGCTACCTTCTTTGTCACCTCCATTTATCTTTTATCCATCTTGCCTCATGCTTTTTTTTTTTTCCTATTCTGTATATTGAGCAACTGTTCAGGTGTTTAATGTCAAAGCCATTAAAGGGATAACCCAGGGGACATAGGAAACAATGCAAACAGCAAGTGTAGGCAGTGAGCAGCAGCTGTGTGGTGAAGGAATTCTCAAGCTCAGTGTGCATATGGGCTATATCTAAATTGTTCTGAAAATTACCTAAAAAAAGCACCCTTATTGCCATAGGCTTATTTATCTGTAGAGCTATGTAGGCCCTCAAAAAATTAGGAGTCTATTGTTCAGGAAAATAAACAACCCCCCAAACTGAAGAGCTATCTGATGCATTGAAATGGTTGAGCCGTGTCAGCAGCATTGCCTGACCTGAGGTGAGGGACTCCTGCAGGTCTTCCCAATTTAGCTGCAGGAAAACATGAAGCTGGGCAAACAGATCCCTAACGTGGCTTGTATCACACACTCACATGATGCTCATCACTGTCTGAACCAGCCAGGCCTAATGATCAACTCTGGCTCTTCCACTCACACTTCAAACAGCCGCCAAACTCAACCAGCCTCAGCAGAGAGTACACAACACTGCAAATGAGATGCTGAAGCACAGGGTAGCACAGAGTGCAACTACAGCGTGATCCTCTCTGAACTGGCTCCTTGTTGTTTGGCTGAGGTGCCTGGGAATAACTGGAGACTGCACCTTGCAGAAGGAGAGGTAAAGGAGTAGCAGCTGTTTTCTTGGGCTCCTGCCTGTGGATTTGCTGCCCTTCAAAATGTTATGACTAATGCATAAAGCGTTGCTCCTCTCCAGACACTCAACTTTTCGCTAACTCAAGACTTAAAAAAAAGCCATGAATCTGTCTTTTGCTGTAGGTCTCCAGGCATGTAACCTTTACTGTATATGCCATGCTGGCATTCACTGTCTCGCCTGCGCTGTTTATCAGCCTCGCTTACTTGCTGAGAGTATTGCAGTCTTGCAATCTCTGGGAACCTTCTGTGTTTACTCTTTGCCATCCTCCCTCATAACTACAAAATTAAATGGAAAAGAGATCTCTTGGAGAAACAGTCCAAAAGAGCCTAGACAATATTTTGTGCTGAATTTCCCTCCGTGGACCTTTATATATCATTGGTGTATCTTGCAAGACACCTCTGGGGTTTTGAAACTAATTTTCCATCATCATTAGCAAGAAATCTATCCTCAGCTTCTTTTCATTAATGTCTAATACAAGACTGAGAAGAAGTGCTGAATGTGTACACTCTTTTTAACTTGATGATGCCATATGCAAATAATTAAACAAGTCAAAGAAGCAACGGTTAAAAATACTACAAAACTTCCTCATTAAACTAAGCAATTATCTGCCAGAAGAGAGACATCTGAACCCTCTCCCTCCACACACATGATAAAACCTCCACATCCCACAGCTGTTTAATTTTTCCCCAAGAGGAGAAAAAAAATCACATTTAATTACCATCAAGGGTGAGGACAGCATGGTGGGGGCATAGATGGTGACATTCAGTTTGCATCCATCAGTGAGGTGGCTGGGACTTTGCACGTGATCTGTCTGGATATTGCATGCAAGGGCACAGATCTATGAAAAATCAGTGGAAACATTAATTGAGTTCCAGCTATGTCATAAGAAATGATTCCTGAATCTCCAGGGCTGTGATCTGCTGTTTGGTGGTGGTGGTTCAACTCAAGAAGTTACTTGGAGCCATCTCACCCTGCGTGCTGCACTACATTGACATAGTGTTTTCTGAGCTGTCTTCTCACTATACTTTGGGTACTGAAGTGAGCTGAGGAAATGGATTCAGGTGAGGAACAGTGCAGCAAAACAGAATGGTACCAAAAGGAAGTTATATTCATGGAGATAAATATATTTTCAAAGCAGTAAACCAGTTTAAATGCCTCCACATTCTGTTCTTACTGTACAGTTTATCTATTTAATCACCTGCACCATTCCTGTCACTGTAATAGCTGAGATTTTCACAATCTGAAGTTGTGGAAACAATGCTGTTGCTTTCCTTTTACAAAAGTAAAGCTGTGGCAGAGGAAACTGAAGAACTTGCCCACAGAAGTGGTAAATTTGTGGATGAGTTTGGACCTTCCACAGTTTAGGTTAGTTTTCCATCTCCTGAATCATTCTCCTTTTCCTTAGGTACTGGAGAATAGTGAAAGAAGTAGAATGTTTACTTTTGTATAAGAAAAAAATTGAATATGCAAATTGGAAAACGGGAATAGATGTTTTTAAACTTACGACCAGAAGGTGTTTAAATCTGCCAAGAACTTCAGTCAAGCAACTGTTTTGTGCTAGCTGGGATGTAGGTTAGTGGTTTCAGCAAATACACAGATAATTAACTGAAACTCCTTTTGTTCTAACCGACAACATAAAAGCAATGAGAGAAAGGAAAAGCATCACGGGGGAGTTCTGTGGCATCTTGCAAGGTTTGCAGTACAATATACACAGAATTACACTGATGAGCTTTCCTAGTGCTAATGAGGGGATGCCAGACTGACAACACCAAAATCTGATGGTTTTCTGAAAAGGAACAACATGAGAAGGAGCAGCAAAAATTCTCTTTTTCAGAAACCTTTGAGTCCCTCTTCCCCTCCCAGCAGTGGCATGGCCTGCAGCACTGGGACCCCGAGGTGGCCAAAGCAGAGGCTTCTCAGGGGTTACCAAGGCTGTGACACAGAAAAGCAGTTTGTAGGGAAGGGAATCTTCCCTACAGATATGGATACCTGCAATATATAGCACTGTATTATCATTACAAATGATGTGCAGTGTATTACACATAATAATTATATATTACATGAAATATATAGCAAGAATATCACTGGCTTCCCTCTGGAATGTCCCTGTAGGTGTAAATGTGTAGGGAGGTTCTCTGGTCAGTGAGGACTATGAGATGAAGTTGGTAATGGATTACTAAAACATAGTATTAATTTATTGCAGTAGTGAAACTTGTGGTCAGCAAGATGTGAATTAATGAGGAATCTCCCAGAAAGGAAAAAGTATCTTAACCCAGCTTCTCCCATGATCACATTGAATCATATTAGGTTATTAGTAAAATAATTATTATCCTCATTGTAATGGCAAAACCAAAACACACATTTATTTAATATTTATTATTATAAAACAAGATATATACATATTTATTATTATAAAACAAGAAGTTTTATAACAGAAGAAGCAGTGGCCAGTCTGTGAGGTGCCCAGCAACCCTTTTAGGTGAAAGGTGTTTCATGCTTAGGAAGGTTAGCACTGCAGGGTAGACATGGTGCTGAAACTTCTGGAGAGGGTTGGGAGGTGGATGTAAGGTGTGCTTAACAGGCAGCAGCAAAAATACAAAACCACCACTGGCAAAGGAATTTGCTGAGTTATCTTGCTGCAGCCTTGTTTGCCAAAGAAGTTGTCTGTAAACCCTGCCATCATTAAAATTCTACACGGTGATAAGAGCCCTTTCCCCAGAACACTTTGTTGAAGCTTGCAAATGGAATTATCTGCTAGGACTGCTCTTTTGAGCAGTGTAAATCTTCAACAACAATCCTAAATAAACCTGTGATATACAGTGCATGGAACACCTGTTTTTTATAAATATCTCTGCAGAGGAATGCTAGAGATAGGAAGAATAAATTACAAGTGAGAAAATGGCAATTTAAAACATGCTCTAACCCTGTCTGCTCCTTGGCACTGCTCTACATTAACTTAGCTCAGCCCCTGGAAAGCCAAAAGTGATTTTATTTACATAACTCAGAGTTTCTAAATAAGAAACAATAAAGAAGTGAAGCTTTGCAGGAAAAAATAACCACATAAAGTATGAACAAGAAATACTTTAGCCTCTGTGGCCAGAAAGATACTGGTGTTGGGAGTAATATGCCATTTTAACAGAGATACAAACATTATGACCTGACTGTAGCACAAATACCAGGCTCCCCGCTGGGGAAATCATATCTCTTTTCAGGTGAGAGACACCAGATTACTCTCTGGTGCCTTGTTAAGAGCTCAGTGCTCAGCACCTCACCATGTACAGGACAGCTGCCTTTCTGCTTTAGGCTATGACTGCTCCTCAGAGATCTGAAATGACTTCCCAGAATCTGGGTGTAATCCCAGGCATAAAGTACTTCTTAATCTAATCCTAAATCACTACTGCATGTAAATGTCCAGAGCTGAACTCAGTCCCTGGAAAGCAAAGAAAATGTTTTGCAATGGTCCTTTAAGCACTCTCTGTCTTATACTTTACAGCCTGGCCTCAGTTCAGTGAAATCTGGGCTGTTTAGGAAGGACCAGAAAGCTTTGCCACGTCCCAGTGCTATAACTCAGAAGTCTGTGCTTCATCTTGCAGCATGTACAGGAACTGGGAATTAGTGCTTCTCTTCCATTTCCCCCCAGCCAGCTCTTCTCATTCTAACACTGCTCATATCTGTGAGTTCTAGGATGAAACTATTTGGGCAGGCAAAAGAACCTATAAAGTTGGTCTGGGATAATGATGGTCCAGGCATCTTATTATAGAACATGTGACAAAAATAATAGCTCTTATCCAGAAGGAAAAGTTGCTTTGTACTGTCTAGAGGAGATTCATAACTATAACTCAGTAGAGAGGCTGTGATGCTGCTACACTGAGTTAGCCAGCTGTGCTCTGCTATTGTACCTTCAAATAGGTGCAGAGCAGGAATGATCAATCCAGTCATGTGCCATTGAGTTTGTATCCCTTTCTACCTGTCTGGGAGATGACTTTTGTCATTCTGGTTATAAAACTCCTATGCAGCCGCCGTGCCTGCTAGATGTGCTGCTGGCAAGGGAAAACACACATATCTTTAGGCATTGGCCATGCTGAAGGATGATTGGGATGAAATACAGAATTCTTTTTTGGGATCTCCTTCTACTCACAGCAAATAAGCAGTATCTACAGATGTTTTAATTTTTCTTGCTATACTGCTGTCCTGTGTGGCCCAGGCTCTGTAACTACTGTCAACTCAAATGTCACTTGGTATTTATTACACCAGAACCAGAGCAAGGAATTTCTAAAGACCTTAAGGAAAGCATATTTAGTTTCTCATCCTCAAGAGAAATTTTGGAATAATTCCAAGTGAGGAAAGACGATAGGATAAATTTTTTTAACTTTCAGTGAGCCATATCTGCACATACACATTTCCCGCGCTAGAATGACGTTTGAAGTGGATGGGATATGACCAACACCCGCATTCCCACAGATGTAGCAGAGCTCTGACTCTCTTGCAATTCAGGGCTATGGTAATAATACTTTTATTGTATGCTCAGTTAAATTGCCCTTCCCAGAGGCAGTGCTCTGGCCTGCTCCGATGGGCACCAGCAAAATGCCACCTGTGAGAGAGCAGGTGAAACACATTCAGGTCCACTGCTTCCCTACAGCAGCTGGTAGGCATTGATTGCTCTTAACGACAGCATTCAAAGTTCTTGCAAGGGGTGGGCTGAGATGTTCCCTTGTATTTACTGCAGCCGGTCTGTAGCGCCCTCAGGCAGGGCCGAGTGGAGCACGGGCCCGGCTCCCCTCCCGGGGGCCCGTCTCCCCCTCAGGACCCGTCTCCCCCTCAGGACCCGTCTCCCCTCCCGGGGGCCCGTCTCCCCTCCCGGGGGCCCGGTTCCCCCTCAGGGCCCGGCTCTCCGGGGGCCCGGGCCCGTGCGGCGCAGGCAGGGCTGCGGCTCGGGCTGTTTGTGGCGGGGGTCTCACAGAGAACAGCTGCAGAGCATGATAGCAACAGAAGCACGGAAGTGGAAGGCTGAGATGGCAAAAAGGAATCTGAACCCCGGGTACGGGAACAGTGCCCACACAGCAAAGCTAGTGAAGGAACGTTCAAAGATATGGGGGATGACCAAAGCAGAAGAGACTCCAGTGGTATGAAGGGAGAGAAAGCTGTGGATATCTTGTCTTGACTGTGTCCCACCCAGGTAAATCCCATTCTAGCTCCTTTCTCTCCCTAGAGAGCGATAGGGCAGCCTCTGCTCCCTGCTGGTGCTGAGGGCTCTGCTCTGCCAGGCCATTGCCACACAATGCCTCCAGGGCCTTCCTGGCATGGAGATGATCTCTGCTAACTGCAGAGATGTTTTGGAAAACATTTTGGAGTCTTTTGGACTGAAATGTGCAACACTGTATAATTCTGTGCTAGAAGGACGTACCTAAGCAGGAGTCAATAACACAGTCCCAACACAATTGCCTCTTGTGTGGGAGGCTCTTGGATCCTTCCCAGTGTTTATAAAGAGTAAAATAACGAATGCATTCATTACTAATAATGGCACAAACATATGAAAAACTTTAAAATAAATACTTGAAAGAGTACTAAGCCCACTACCAGAATGAAGCCTAAGGGTTCTCAGCAGCAAAGTGAAGTAGAAAATTGTGTCTGAAAGGAACAGATGTTTAAAATGAATGCTTTCAGTGTGCTGAACTAAAATATAATTTGAACACATACAGAAGACATATAGACTGTCTTTCAGCAACACAAACCCCCGAAACACCTATACAAGTAACCTTGCTTTGGATCAGCAAGGCTTATTCTATTTATTAAATCAATAAGTGTAAAGCCCATAGACCATTTTAGTTATCAGGCTTTTCCAAATGAATATTCCAAGCATTTCTAATCACAACCAACTGATTTCCGTTATTTTGACCTCCTTCTTCTTTGACTGGATCAATAATGTCTGATGTAATAATTTATCAAATTATACTGGGAAAATTATTGATTCTTCTTGTACACTTTAGCTGGGAGAAAAATATGTCAGGCTCTCACTTTAGTCTAAATGGCTTCAGAGATTTAAATTAAATTGCATTTGGTATTTGTATGAAGGATATTAGCACTGTATGTAAAACAAATCACTGAAGCTGAAATGGATGTTTTACTTGCCCCAGTTCCCCTGACACTTTTATGGCACCCATCACTGCAGAGTGTTTTTCATACCCTAATTGCTTTGTGAGATCTCTGCCTGTGCCTCCCACCCCGTGCACTGGCACAGCATTCAGCAATGCCGTCTGACACTCCTCCTCCTGCCTCTTGGGGAGGCTCAACTCGAGGCCAACTGGAGATTTTATTTAGTTAAGAGATGTACTATAGAAGTAGAAATCTTTCATGTAAATCCTGGGTGTTCACAAAAGAAACAAAAGCTTATGTGTATACAATAGTATGGGGCAGGATTAATATTTAGCCATGCTACGTTTTTAGGTGTGGGGTTTATTAGTGAAAGAAGTATTTGAAAGAAGACAGTGAAGAAAACTGTATGTTACAATATGCTGTATTTTCTAACAGTACTGTGGCCGTGAACTAACAATTGCAATTCATTTACAAATATCAAACTTGTGTAAATCTAGCCAATTTTATTTCTTAATAGCTGTGTGCTCATACATTTTGAGGGAGGGGAGGGATGTGAAAATGAAAACACTAAAACAATGTGCTGAGCCATTACGTAGAATGAACCACCCCTTCCCCCCGCAGTTTTAATCTCTCACTGTATCACTTACCTGTTCCATGTGTCGTAATAGCCAGCCGTAGTTTCTTTTTCACCTTTTGTTTCTGATGAAGAGACTTAAAAATTGCAAATGTTTCTCCCCTTAGATGCAAGAGCATAAATCAGGAGTAATACTGAGCTCTCTGCCTCATATTGATTCTTTCGTGAACTAAGCCAGATGGGTTCAGATATGAGCATGATCTAATATTCCCCTTAGCTTGATTTATAGATTTCTTTGTGCATTACCTGACCATAAATGAGTCTTGCATTATTTCTTGTGTGCCTGTCAAATTAAAGAAAAATATTCTCATTGACCTTTCAACCTGGGAGAAAAAAATGAGTCAGAGACATTTTACCGCATGTATTACAGGGATCTTGGTGCTTACATGCCAATTAAGAGTGTGTGATTATGAAAGAGGTCTAGCAATTTGTGTTGTGTGTAATGATTTCATTTTCCTGTAAAGCACGCAGTGGATGTACTGACAGTAGCATAAGCTACATTGCAAATAGCCCTAGAAGGGAGAAGAAGAGGAGAACAATTTGGCACAATTCATTCCTTAATTTACAGAAACAAGCACTGATTGCAAGAACCAAAATGTTTTTCTGGAAGGAAATAATGTTCTTTAAAATGTGGGCCCAGCAAGCGAAATTGCTGAGCCTCCACCACAGAGGCGATAATGCCATTGAAGGGAGCAGGAATCAGGGGCGTCTGCTGACCCCAGAAACCTCTCCTGGGAACAAAACTAGTTTAATTTGTATGAAAAATAATGAGCAATGTATCACGAGCTTATCATTAGGACACAACCTTGGGCTCTGGACTTGCATCCAACTTGAATGGGAGACACTGAGCTTTGTCTGAGCAAAGAGCTCCTGCTTAACCTGAAGGGACTGACCTCAATGGCCCCTCACCTCTTCCCACAGTTTTCAAGTGTGCTTCTACAGCCTAATAAGCCTACTATCTCCTCTCTATTTATTTGCAAATAATGTTGAAACCTAGCATATCTAGGCATTAAAAAAAGAAAATATTTCCATCTTTGCCATTCCGCAGTTTTTTGACCAGATGAAGTATGGTAAACATGCTCTGAAACTGCTCAGCAGACCAAATCCCTGTCATGTTTCTATTCAGGTTGTATCTCTATTCTGTATCAGGAGATAACATTTTCACAGTAAGAACAAAATTTTAGCTTCTGCCTTCTAAGAAATAACTTTTAAAATATGTCTTTCTATGCTATGTGAGCGTGCCACAAAACCTGGCTGGTAGCCCTGGCTCTGGAAACAGGCAGACCTGTTTGTGTTCTCAGCTCTCCTTTCCAGGTACCCCACCCCCACATGTCTGTGTCACCAGAAAAAATCCTTTTTTTCCCCAATTTTTATCCAGCTCAGAAATGTTTAGACTAGCCACCATGCTCTTACAGATGAAAATAAAGGTTCAGGAATATTAATGTTCCCTTCCAAACCCTTGTTAAGGTCATTGAGACATTGACTACCCCATTTCCTAGGCTACGGTCTTTATTTTATTCTTACATAAATATAAGAATAAATGCTCTGCTGTGGCAAGAAGGCTTTTCTTAACACATCCAACTGGCCAAACAATGAAGTGTTTTACATCTGCCCAGGGATGCATCTGAACAGTGTATCTGTTCTGGGGGTCAGTATATTCAGGAGAGAAGGTCATAAGTATAGATTTTCTTTGGTTTGGATGCTTTATTTTAATTCCCGTGGCTGATCACATTTGTTTATTTTTATTACACTAAGGTTCCAGTCCCTGAGAATGGGATCTGTGGTGCTAAAGACACTTTTATTATATATGAGACTTCAAGTGATAGTCTTTGCCCTGAGGAGCTCACAATAAAAATAAGCAGACAGATAGATAAAAGACATGATTCAGCATCAGATGTAATTTGCTGTATGAAGCTGATCCAATTGTATTTGAAGGATTTATTTTACAGTTGAAGAAACTTAGGCACAATGAAATTAAATGACTTGCAGAAAATACCACAGAAGTCCCTGGCAAAGTAAGAACTAAACTCTAATTGCCCCATAGCTCCCAGGACAGCCCTTCTTTTTGAAGCAGAGGGAGCTATTTAAGCATTACCTGTAGACAACTGCACATGCTGTACACCCCAGTTTGTAGAAATTTTAAAGGCCTATGCACTTCTGCCACCCAGTAGGTTTTTTTTGTGTTTTTTAAATCCCTCTGCTGTGCATAAGGTTGGTACCATCTCTTCTTCCTGAGCAGTTTTTATTCAGGGATACTCTTGACATCTAGCACAAATGGTGCTTCGAAGAGATGTTTACTGCATAAAGACACAGAAAATACACCTGAATTTCCTATTGTGGTCAGTATATTTATATGAAAAGTATTGTGGTAGGTCAGAATGCAGTGATTGCTATTCCCCTTCACATGGTAATTTATAATTGTGGATCCACATCTGACTAAAAGACTGTTCAGAGTCTGGCTTGCATGGTAATACCACAGGCTCTCCTCAATATCCTTTTAGTATTGCAAAGCCCCTTCACTTAAAAAAATTCTATGAACATACAAAATGAAATTTAAAAACCTCTTGCAAAATATAAAAATAATAAAGCACAATCAGTGAAATCCTAAATCATAATGACAACTTTATCCAGTGTCAGCTACAGACACTCGCTGACTACAGTGTTTTAAGAGAAACATTTCTATGACTGGTAAGCAAAACAAACAACAAGCAAACAAAAAAATAAAAAGGGAAAAGAGGCAGGGAAAGAATATTCAAGAATTTCTTAATAGAATTGAGGGGCTAACAGCTGAAGAAAACCATTGACTCTGTGATACTATGGAGTTTTATTTCACAGAAAAAAATAGGATGCTGTAGGCTCAAAAACATCCTGTTCCCTTGAATAACATTTCTCAGTCTGGGAAGTATAAACATCCACGAGTCACCTTCATGTTTATATACTATAAACAATTATCTTTGGTTCCCTTTGTTGAACCCACTAAAGGGTTTTTTTCTTCACTAGCCTGGAAAAACAAATGTGCAAGGCTGAGGGCTGGTACCTCGCTGTTGTTATGAGCTGGACTATGGCATTCTCATTTAAAAAGTGAAACAACAGGCTGACCTGTGAGACTTTTACTGTATAATGAATAGGATCTTAAAACCAGACTGCTTCATGGGGGAGTTTTCTGCTGGCATTAGGACTACAAATTTCTTCCTGCCCTGAGGTTGGTAATGGACAGGCTGTGAATGTGGTTCAGGCTTCCAGGCAAGGGAAAAGCTGTAATCCATGCATCTCCTCAAAACTCCCCTCCCTACTTCAGTATTCCTAGAGCCTTCTTAGAACACAAGTCTAAGGATAGAAGGAAATATGTCTCAGGCTGAAAACAAAGAAAGCCAAAATTTTTCCCAAGTTCTTGCTGATATTCAAGACCTGAGCCATCCACACCAAGAATCCTTGTGACACCCTTCAGGGGGATGTGCTGTGCTCTCTAGGTTGTCTCTACACAGCAGGGAAATTCCTTTTATTGCTGGACACATTCTGCCATTATGAGGCAGTGAGGAGATAACCTGAGTTGAGCTTTTTTGGAAGTATCCATCACTACAGTCCAAGCAATAAATCCTTCTCCTCGTCCAGCAGTTTATTCCATAGTAGAAACATAGATAGTGAAAGAGAAAATCACTTGGATCATCTAGTTTATCCCTTGCTGGGATAAAGATGGTTTTTTGCCTTCATTATCTTTGCAGACAATACCTCACCCAAAATTATCACCTGACCTAAAGTCTGTCAGAGAAATGGAATATTCTTACTAAGACAATCCCTGCTCGGGTGCCTGGTTTATTGTTTGTGTAGCAGCAGAGAATGAGTACAGCTTACAAGGTGAGAAAAAGGGGGAAGAACTGCAAACCTTTCTCCTTCCCAAGGATAGCAGGGGAGATGCTGAGGGAGGGATAAAACAGAGCATTATGTGTCTGTGAGCAGAACTGTCCTGAGGGGGTACTAATCTGGGAGAATTGCTGGAAATCACTAAAAAAGAACAAATGTAGTAGTGGTATCTAGGAAGGTCCTAAAGGACTCCCCTTTCCCTAATCCAGGGGATTCTCTGAGAAAGGACAGGGAGGCTGTTCCCATCCCCTCCCCCACAGCATCCCTATAAAGGGAAGAAGTCACAAAAGTGTTGATGTCTTCTTTTTAAAATTATAATGTCTCTCAAGGCTCTGTACAACAGCTGGAAGCCACAGTTGCTCCTGAGGACCAGACCCACTAAAACATGATTTTGCAATGCCCATAGTTTTTTAGGGCTTCACGTGTGCTCTTGTGCCACAAGTCACAATTCCATTTCCAGAAGGTGTTTGCTTTCATAACATTCAAGGTGACTCGAGGACATGACCTAGAGCAGTGAGAGTGAAAAGCAAGGCTTTGCCATACTTTGACTGATTCAAGGTCCAGCCTGTGGGAGACTCATCCTGTCTCTGCCACCAGGAATTGCTGTAAACTGTTCCCATCCTCCTTGGTGTCCTTGAAAGGACACTTTAACAGCCAGGCAGCCTTCTGTTCTCCATGGATCCTTGGGGACAAAGCCAGCTCCTCCTCTGGCTTCTCACTTTTATATTTGAGTGTCTAGATCTTGAATTTACACCTTCCTCTTGCACCCTTTTACCCCTTTGCCTCGTGTCTGTTGCCTCACCAGGACCCCTGGGCAGCCCAAATCCCTCTTTTCTTTCATCACCTTAAGCAGGTGCATGGGCTGCTGTCTTGGCCTGATGTATTCAGTGTATTTTGCAGTCAGTGTGGGGGCTGGGGAGGGATATGCTGAGAACAATGTCAGAGGCAGGAGGTCAGGAGAGGCAAACCCAGTTCGTGGATTGGTGTCTCACCATGGACTGTGTGCTCCTCAGCCTCTCCCTGCCCTCTCTGACGCTGCTTTGCCCTCCTGCTCCTTCAGCAAAGAGCACAGCCTGCTCCCTGGCTTTGGGACCAGGGCTCCTGCTGAGGGCTGAGCCATCCCTGTCACCTGCTAAAGGATGCCAAAAACCTTTGTGATCTTATTGCATGAACAACTGGGTTGGGATGGTCAATCTTTTAAACAGTCAACTAAGAAATAAAGGTGATATTTTGGCCCAAACAGGGTGGAGAGGAGAGGCTCTTGTTCTTGGGGACAGACAGGAAATACAGCTTTCCAAATCAGTTTATTTTGCTTATGATTCACCACAGGATTTTACCTTGCCTTTCAGAATGTTGTCAGCACACACGAACAAAAGACATGGTATTTTGATACACTGTGGTATTTAGATCAGCCACAAAATATTAGAATCCAAATCATATCCAACTATCATGTGATTATATGGCAAACTTGCATAGCAGGAGATCCTCTGTGCCATGCTCAGCCCTTGACAGAGCTCTCACAAGCAATGTGAGTGATGAGCTCCTATTTAGGAACTGACAAATTCGTGTGGATCAATGATTATTAAAAAGAAAATGTCATTAAAGAGGACAGTTCGGTGCGGTATCATCCAGGAGCTGTCAATGTCTCTGCTGGGAAAATTAAAATAAAGTCATCTTACAACACATATTTCAAACATTTTGAATTTAATAATTAACTAAAAGACAGATGCAACAGCCCATTTCCAAAGTGCATTTCAGTGTCCATTAAAAACACTGATTGTCTAAAAATCAATTACTTCATTGTAATTCTTGCTGAGGCTTGCTGGGATCTTTCATTTATCAAGTGTTTTATGAACTATTTGTTGTTTCTAGAGTTTTCTTTTAATGAGGGTAGCAGCTAATTAAACATGAGAAATGTTTTTCTGAACTTAAAAAAAAAATCCAAATGTTTTGTTTTAACACTTATAAGAAAAAAAGTAATTTTTGTATTGGAAATTAGTTTTAATTTTGAAGATAAAAGTGATAAAAACTAAACACTTGAATTGTCTTTTGGACAACTGAAGCAATTCTTCCTCCTACTGATTTTGGTTTAACCACTGAAAAGAAAAATTATTCAGAGTCCAATTCTTCTGGAAGGAATGGGCTGTGCAGATTTTACTTGTTCACTTGGTATTGCCCTCTGAAGCTGTCACGGCTCTGCTGACAGAGCGAGGTGAAGTGCCAGTGAAATCGGCAGTATTGCTACAAATAAATATTTATAGAGTACAAAGATAGGAGATATTTTAGAAAGTTTGTCCTGTCCTTTATGTCAGCAGTCCTCATGTGCATTCATAGTTATTGGAGGGGTTTTTTTTCAATAGGTCAATGTAGAACTTATAATTAGTTATTTTAAAAACAGAATTATTACAGGTACTTTCTCTCATGATTTTTCAGAACTGGGACCCCAATTGCAAACCCACACAAGGCCAGGACAAGAAGAGCCAGTGGTTTCACAGAATAAAGGAGTAAGCAAACCAAGGGACTGGTACCAAGTGCTGGAGGAGTACAAGGAAGAAGCTGGAAAAGCAGTGCTCACTTGCTGGATTCTTGTGGTTTACGATGGACACCATTAATGCCAGGCTGTACATGTGCCAGGGAATGTGCAGAAATCTCATCCTGAGCATGTCCACAGAACCCAGCATGTTGCAGTGCAGGAGGCTGTTTCCACCTTTCACATCTTTGACATTGTTAGAAATCTTCATACAGCCTCATTTTACAAACTTAGGTTCAAATTTCTCCCTTCTTCTCAACCTTCCTGTTGCTTTGGGGACCTGCAATTCTTTCACCATACCAAGATCTCTCTCTCAGGTATGATTTCCTTTTCCATGATGGGATACAACCTTTACCTGAGGCTTTCTACATTTTCCATTTGTCAGGTGTAGATTTGTTATCCAGGGCAAGCAGCAAGCCAAGAGAGGCAGTGCTGTGTGGTGGAGCCTGGTGCTGGCTGAGCCCTGCTCTGCCAGGGAGAGCCCAGGGCAGGGTGGGCTGGGACTGGCAGCTCCTGTGGGATGCTGAGCTGAGACAAGGGCAGATTCATCACTACAGCCAAATCACAGCACCCAGGCTGAATCAAAATCATTTAGACAGAGCCTTTCTGCTTTCACCAAACTGAATTTCCTTTATAAGAATTTTGTATTGCATGACAAGTTTTAAAACTGAGATTTTTTTTAATCTTAAAAAACCCCCAAACTTAAAATTTTGCATAGGACAGAAATTCATATTTTGGTGATAAATCAGAGGAAACTGTGTTACTGGAGAAACTGAATGTCTGGGGACAGGTAGCTGATAGTACTTTCCAAAATAGCAGAGATCCTTCCACATAGGACAGGGATAATCCTGAGGACAGTCCTGCCTCCCTGTTACCTGTGCACAAGCTGCACCAAACTCATACAAAGCTTTTGCAGCAAACAAAATTTGAACTTAGGAGCCTTTATAAGCAGTTGCCTTCTTCAGTCTTACTGCTTTCTGTTGATACCTTGGCAGCAAAATGGAGAGTTATTTCATATATTTTGATTTGCAAAATTAAATTTGGAGGGGAGAGAGATAATTTCATTAAGTAAACCAATATAAACAAAAATAGCCCTTCTGGGTAAGAAAATACAGCTGTCTGTGGGAAGTGCATGTAAGTCAATGCAAACAACAGCCATCTAAAAACATGATGCTCTGTATTTCTTGCAACCAAACTTCAAAAGGAGATGAAAACAAAGGAGGACAATGATATATAGATTAGAGAACATAACATGTGGAGAAGCTGAAAAGCCAAGTTCACAGAGTCCATGAAAGAGATGGCTCAGGGTGAACATGACCACAGTCTAATATCAAAGGAACAACAGAAATGAAGGAAGTTATTCGCAGTCTCAGAAAATTGTAGGCCAGGGAGCAATGGCCTGAAGCTAAGAAAGAAAAAGTTTAGGTGAGATATTAGAGGGGAAGAGAAGCCCTGAGAAAAGAAAATAACAGGGTAGTTGAATACCCAAAGAGGGAAAGTGCCCAGTGTGGCATAACTGCCAGGCTTGTGCAGCAGTGAGATGGTGTATGGCTGCAGAAAGCAGAGGCTTGGAACAGACACACAGGAGCCAGCTCAGATGGATCGAGTATTCCTTGGTCCCACAGGCTCTGCTCCAGGTAATGGCACACAGTGATACATGGAATTACAAGGCAGAGCTGCTTCTTTGAATTAGCTCAGTTGCTTCCTCTGATTCTCTCTTATATATCTCCTTTATCCATCATGCACCCTCCCTTCCCATCCAAATGTGGATGAATTCCACGTAGTCCCCTCTCACTGAGCTCAGCTTTCTGTCCCGCTGACAAGAGGTGTCAGGAGAACTGCTGGAGGAAGAAGCAGTTGTTACTAAGTTGTTACTAAGGCAAGGCCAGCCAAGAGGGCTGCTGATATGATGGATTATGGAAGGAAGTCTCAAAGTCACTTAAGGATGAGGAGCTGGAGGTGTGCATGAGTAATGCCAATGATCATACAAAAAACTCTGCAGCACTGAAAAGCTGGAAGAAAGCACTGCCTCTGCTCAGTGCACTGCAAAAGCCAACAGGGACTGGTCTCCACTGAAAGAATGAGGAGATTCCCTGGGCTGAGCAGGACTTTGTGAAGGGAAGACTCCTCCTGGAGGAAACAATAAGCTCTGGTGGTGGGTCCCCTCTGCACAAGTTCTCCCTGCTACTTCTTTGCCCTAGAAATGCACAGGAATGGGGTCAGCTGGGCTGGAGACAGGCTGATATTAATTCTCTAACATGTGAGAGAAAGGTATCTCTAATACACACACTTCATAAGGTGTGCTAATAACAAACAACAGCAAGTTTATAGCCCAGAAGACACCCTGGAGATGGGATTTGGTTGCTCAGAGGAGCGTGGGAGGAAGCAGGAAGGCTGTTGCTACCCACGGGCGTGAGGCTCCTGTAGCGAAATGATGCACCATTATCACAGAGCTCACTGTTGGCTGGCTTCTACTCAAACTCCTGGGCACACAGCTACCAGCACCCAGGGTGCTTTACAGCACAATTAGAGCTACTGCCAGAATAAATACTCAGTGTAGAGCACAGAAACCTGCCATAAATACTGCCAGTTGTCCTTTCCCATCGGGGCACTGCCGCAAAGCTCTCTGCACACCCAGCACCGCTGCCCTGGGGCCTTTCTACACCTCTGGGCACTGCCCACGGCAGTAATCATCTCACTACTTGTGCCACAAGTGAAGCAAAAAAGCCAAACATACTTCTCACACATTTCTCCAGTGGATGGCCACCGTTTTTAGAGTGGTCCAGGGAGCCAAAGTACGTTTTGCCAGTGGTGTCTTGATGATGAGCACCCAGTAAAGGGAATTTCTTGGGTTTGCTGGTTTATTGTTTACAAAGAACTACTCAACATAATAATTCTCTGATGTCTTCACAACAGGTAATAGAAGAAGCACTTCAAAAGAGATATAACTGGGATACAACTGGGTTATAGAGAAGGTTCACTTATGGTAAATGCCAATCACTAAAAATGTCAGATGCAGTACTTTGAAGACCAAATTAAAAAATGAAGAGTTGTTTTTCTTTGGTTTCAAAGCTAAATCCATATCACTTGTTTTGCAGAAAATCTATGGCAATTACTGGTGAAAGAAGAAGTCTAAGAGACTTCTAAAATAATGATTTTAAAAATTTTTAAAAAATTTTAAAATATAATGATTTTAAAAGTCATCCTATTTTAATTTAAAATTATTCCTCATCCTAAGGAATCCAAACAGGTAAGTACAAACAAGTACTTTCAGAAGGTATGTCCTTGAAGAATCTGAAAAGAATAAAGAAACAAAAGAGCTGCTTGGGTCTGCTGTACCTTCCTCTAAATTGCTTTCCCTCGCTAACTCTGCTAAAACAATTGCAGCCACGTCCATGAGCTCAAACACTGGTATTTCTGAATAGCTCTTTAACTGAAAGGAACTGCAGTCATTCTGAAGACATATCTCTGTTACAATCTATAATGAATGTAATCTTCAAGGGGCAATAATTTCTCTCAATTACACAATTTTTCTGTAAAAAGTGGCATGTGTTACAATCTGGGTTGTCAGTTCCTCTGGCCATGGACACACACATTTCTCAGTAAAGCATCTTAGGCACCCCCTATATGCTATCAATAAGATCAGTATTAATGTGAAAACTATTTTAAATTTAATTGCATGTTAGCATAATCTTCCCAGTTATTTTTTTCAATATAAATACATAGGGCACAACAGCTGTTTGGAGAGCTCAAATTAGAGCTGTTTTGTGGCTGTCTCTGCAGCAAACGCCTTTGGCTAATATAATTTAAACCTCTTCTATGAATGAATTTCATGCTTTGAAGCTAGCTAATAATTTCTGTCATTTAAGAACAACGTTCCATGATTTGCTCCTAATAATAAAAAAGAGAAAACGAGCGCTCCCCTGTGCTGCTGCTCCCACCTGCCCGTGTGCCAGAGCACTGCCCTGGCTCTCCCAGGAGCTGCCCTGAGCTGCCTGGGAAGGGGTGAGAACTCCAGGACAGAGCTTTAGCAAAAAGTGCCGGAGCTGGGAGAATTTCACCAGCACTCCCAAGGTCACAGCCAGAACTCAGAAGGAGAACTATAAATTACGAAGTGCTGGACTGCAGCCAAGCCCATGGGAAGCTGCATTTAGCATATCATTCTCTAAGCAGCAGGATGAAACCTTAACTCCCTTTCAGACAGAATTTGAATGGAATTTGTTATAAGAACACTCTGATTGAAACATCACCGTGACTTTCCATGACAACCCGGAAATGGGTTGCAATCGCAGGGGGATCCTCTTCCAACCAGCCCAAAATGATGATGAGGATGATAGAACCCTATCAAATATTTATGAAAACCAGATGAATTTCTGTGCTAGCAACACATGCTGCTACTACAACAGAGACCTCAGTTAATCTGACATTACCCTGAGCTGAGGTTTCTCCCAATGTAAACTAAAGGGACAATAACAAGCTGATTCTAGTATTTTGAAGTAAAAGTGCTGCAACAGAGGTTAATAATGTATCAGAAGAACACAGTGCAGGTAAATGATTTTATATTTATAGATACTATGCACTGGCTGCCATCAGTGCTGTAGCCCTCCTGTGGAAGGGACAGAATAGAAGAGCTTTGTGTGAGCTATAGACAAGCATGTGTTAGGTGCCCATACAACAATTTAGTGCTGTGAGGAGACACTGAGACCTGTTTGATACACAAAACAATATGGTCAGTGATATTCCAAAGCATTAAACAATTAAAGTGTTTATGAGAAAAGGATTAATTAATTAAATCAAGGATCCAAAAGTAGCTTTAGATTTTAAATGTTGAAAAAAAATTAAAAAAAGAAAGAAATCGTTCATGTAAATTTTCTGTATCATAAAATCTCTGCACCTTGCTATCACATCGGTAACTCCAAGACTGGTATTTAAAGATGTGAGATAATACTACTGCCAGTCTCAGTGGGAAGAGTGACATCTTGAAATGAAATGCCCTCCCCCTAGTCTGCAAAGGAATACTGGCATTAAGTGCTGAAACAGCTGCCATCCTTCGTCTTGGCACTAAGTTAGGTGATAGCAAGCAGTGAAGAGATGCTGGAGAGTTTGGGGAGCACTGTGTGAAGGCAGACAGTTCAGTAATTTATTGGACAGCAGCTTCCTTGGGTGGATCACACAGCCATAACTAACTCAGATGTGAATTATTTTGCTAGTAAGTTATAAGTGACTCATTAAAACATGGTCACGGGGCTTTGGTATTATGGGAAGAAACATTAAGAATGGGATCTGAATAATGGTTGAGAAGAAAAGGCAGAAAAGTAATAAATTAGTTTCTGTAGTTGAAGAGGGAGGTTTTTGGATGTGAGTGTGATAAAGTCTGCTTTCAGGGAAAAATGGAAAAAGGCATGTAAATATTTGTAAAATATCATAGGGATGGCAGGGAAGGAACTTTCCCTAGAACTGGTGGATGTGGAAATCTGTGTTGGATGGAATAAGTTCTGGACTGGGGGATGGAAGGATTAAATAAGAGTTGGTTGTGCTCTGCCTTACACCCAGAGCTGTGATAACCCCCAGATGACGAGGTTTCATCACTGCTGATTAGGACGGGATTCTCTCTTCTGTTACTTGAGAAACCAGGCAAATACATTTCTGCTACAACAACGAGGCTTGCCCTTCTCTGAGCCTTTGGCATCTGCTCAGATGAAGAAAATAACTCCTTTTCTGAACTGCAACACAAAGGGGAGATTCATGGCATCATCCTGTGTGTGTGCCTGCAGACTCACGTGCTTTACTGACCAGGATGCCACTTGTACAATTTCTTTCTTTATTTCCTAGATCTTTTCACAAATGGATTTTGTGATTCCTGAGAAATGAGAAGTCTAAAGGTTCACAAAAAAACAATCTGTCTGCTTTTTGCCAATGAAAGAGCAACTTAGCTTTTACCCCTTTTTATGCACTAGTCTAACTTCTGATGCACTCCTTATATTTCTGAACTTTTTTTACTAATTCAGCTCATACTGATTTATATGCTTTAAGCAGATCAAGCAGCTCATGCAAAAAAAACCTGTTAAAGTATTTTAAATAATTATTTATGTAACATCTTCCATTAAAGGACTTAAAAGCAACACAAAAATTAATTGATCTTCTTTGAGCTAAGTAGTATCCCCATTTCAGGACATAAAAATGAAGGCATATTAAATCTACATATTCAAACGTAGGTGCCTGAAGTCAGACATCTAAATATACATGTCACCAGCTAACTACTGCTGTGATTCTCCCAACTCTGAAGGGGATCTGGATTTGAGGACCACACTGAACAGAAGAAGAAACTAACCTCTCTCAAACTGTTTCTGAGCAGGCATTAAAGGAACCCAGATTTAAAGACCAGGATCTCTTGCAGCTTGGGCTAAATTAGCAACTGTAAAAAATAAAACAACTTTTATTTCGCTCCTAGCTTGAAGTGAATGTCAGATCACAGGCACTCAGGTTCAAAAAGCACTCAGAAAGTTTATGCAACTGATCTGGCCACCTTTCCCAAGGCGAGTAATTAGTGCTCTCTCCAGGATTGCCATTTACTTAACATTTCCTGACTTTCTCGAGGTTGCTTGCTGTATGAATGGCAGTGGCAGATCAGGCCTTAGCAGATCTTAACGTGGCTGTGCTTCTCTGTGGCAGCACTGCAGGCAGCACCAGTCCCCTCCTGCATCTTCATCCCAAGCACAGCCACCAGCCCCCTCTCCCAGGACACTTGCACTTTCAAGAGAGGGAGGCTTCATTCTGATGAAGACTGAAAGGCCATTTATGGGTTCTCTGATGCACATTTCAAATTAAATATTTGAAGGGTGGTGAAATAATTGCCAGGTTTGCATATTTAATGGACCTTGAGCTATAAGCATTCCCCAAAAATGCCTAGTTAATACTGGTTTGACAGTGAATTTGCACAGTGCTGAGCTCTGATACATCAAATTAGCATTGATTTGCAAAATGTTACTGAAAGATCTCCTAAAATTTGCCAGGTTCCAACATCAATGTAGGAGAAGAGGGTCTCTCACCCTGACTGCCTTCTTAAAAGTCCTTTCCAGCTCCTTACCAGGACTCCAAGGACATTCCTTTCAAATTTCTAAAATCCTTTAGAAATGATAATTCTTATCAAACTTCGTATTTGCATCTTTTTCAAGAGTGATCAATTCCTTTTGGGGTCTTTCTTCACGGTGCCATTGAAAATCCTCTGGTGCTGGGTCAGGAGTGGAGCTGTGGCCAGTCGAGGTGCAGCTGGGCTCTGCACAGAGAGCGAGTGTTCCAGAATCTGGGATGCAGGTGCTACCCCTCGTGGATGGCTCATAAGTTCCAGGTGGGGTTTAAAGGAACTGGCACTGCCCCATGAAGTTCCTCTGTGGCTTCAGTCCTGGCAACTTCAACAGCTTCCCCTGTCCCTGCACAACATTAGCACAGCTGTGCTCAGCGGACCTGAGGTGCTGGAGCATCCTCAATAAACAGAGGAAAGCTGCCAGGCTCTGCTCCCTGAAGGGCTGGAGGCTCTGCCTGTCAGCTTGGGGTGTTTTAACCCCCCTGGCACGGCTCTGCTCGTGCTGGGCACTGCCTGAGCCTGGCCACAGCCTGCCACCCATGGGAAGAGTCTGAAGGAGGCTGCCAGAGGAGGAGTTCTCCAGGGCGTCCTTGGCCTGGTTGGTATTAGCTCACTTTGCTCTATTAACTCATTTTGCTCTATGGTTTTTCAGTAGCTATGGTAGAAGTGTGTACCTTGAAACAAAAGTATTAATATATAATGGTGACATTTTTCAACAGAATTTTTATCTTCATCTAAGCAGGGGTACAAGTGGTAGGGTAACGTTCCAGGATCTGTTAACAGACATTTCCTTGAAAGTGTGCTGTCACAGCTATTAAAATGTTTTACCAGCAAAAATCATGCAACACCACCTGTGACAGAGGCTCGACACCGGTTTTGATCTCCTGAAAGAACAGAAAATGGGAACAGACTGTTTGTTTAATGGTTGTTTTCTATTAGGAATGCATGCTGTGGTGTGGTTACTATGAGGTGGCACGTGCCAGCACCTAGTGGCTCTAAAAATGGCACTGCCAGACCTGGAGGGTCATTCCCAGCTTGGCAGGTGTCCCCTCCTTGTTCCAGCATGTCTCAGCTGTCTTCCCTGTCTGCTTTTCACCAGTGGGTCATGTTGTGGACATCAGCTCCTGCTGGTCCTGCTATCACAGCTCCAAGGTTTCAGTGGTGGCACCGGGAGCAGAGCCTGTGCCTGCAGAACAGCTCCCGACAGAGCGGCTGCTCCAGCTCTCTGCACTGCCATGGTTGTACCTCACAGAAACAGAGATCTCCAGGAAACATCTGTGGGATCTCCTTTGTGATTGTCCCCACCAGCTCCCACTCAGCATCAAAATCTGGAGGCTGAAGGGCTGCTCCTGTGGCTCAGCTACAGCCAGAGACGAATGTTGGCTGCTGTGTGATGACTAAGTCTCACATGCTTATTGCTCCTATCAGTTAGAACTCTTAATCACTTTATGCTGTTTCATCCTATAACATGAATTCACTTCAAGCTGTGAAATTCACCATTTTTGCCATGACTAATTTGTGAAATCTGCCACCTTTCTTTGTGGTTCACGTTGTGCCCTAGTTAGGCATCATCTGTCTGATTAGGGAAGCCTGTGATTTGTTTCTTGCAGTTGAGCCAATACAATTTCACTCCCCTCCTTTCTTCTCTCTGCACTCAACTGCAATTTTGCTGTTGCCCATGCCCTTGGGTGCACTGAGGCTGGAGTGGTGTGGAGGCCACTCCAGAGCCCTGGCTCTCCTCCTTACAGAACAGAGCTGGGCTCAGCCTGGGGCTTTTACCCTGCCTCTGCTTTAAGCTCCCTAGGTCTGTCATGTTTACCATCTTCCTAGATTTCTCCCAGCCTGGTTGCTGCAATATTTTGGAAATCATTTCCCACCTGCCTTGCCAGTGCCTTGTTTCACGATACATTCATCTGTTACTCTTTACATTGAATGTTGCTGGCATTACTAAATGCTATAAATATACCCAGTATACCATAAAAACAGACGAGCAGATGACTGGTCTTGCCTACAAGAAATACTATGAATTTTTCATTTTTTTCACATGCTCTGAGCAAAATCCAGAGGGTGCTTGAGGAACATCTCATAACTGAATCAGGTCCTAAATTCCTATTTTCTCACTAACTAGTTATTTCCTAAAAATATTTTCCCACACTCTTAATGCCCTAATTGTTCCTTGAAGACGTTGCCAGCTCATTCATCCTTTTTCACACCCTCTTAGAAACCCAGTGAAACATTACTTTAGTATTTCTGTTGCTGAAATACAGTGATAAATGGTCTTCTTTTAAAATCAGTGGGAACAGAATAATGGATGTGCAGGAGAGCTTATTGACTTGCTCTTGTCAAAATGGAGTCCTGCCATGAAGTTCAGAAGGATCACAAGATGCTCTGGGTATTCATCGTGCTTCTCTTTTCTTGATGGCAAAGCTGATGAGTTTGGGCTACACAGTTCCACAAGATAATGACAGAAAAGCAAAGTAAACCTTCCACCCTAGCTCTTATTTTTACCACAACTTTCCATCTCTCTTCCTATATTCTTTTTTTACCAGTTTCACTCAAAGTTAATCACCTCCCTGCCTGAAAAACAGTCATGTGAATAAGATCAATAGCATGATTCCTCTTAACAGATAAATAAATGGGCAAATCTCTGAGAATCCCTGGCTGTAATTAACCCTTTATCAAAATCCCAGAAGAGGAGGTTAAGGAACAGCCCAAGCTCATGTTCATGACTTTGTCCAGCTATCAGAAAACCTAATGGGCCTGATCCTGTTTCTGCCCACACAGTTGATAACATTTCTCTGAATGACCCTGAGAGCAGGACTGTGGCTGGTGCTCAGCATCCCATGCCCTTCTCTGTTTGCTGCATCCAGCCCAGCAATCTCACAGCCCTGTTGGCCCAAGCCACTTACTTACCCCCACTGCAGCCTAATCAGATGGCAATAAAAGCTTTTACTGTGCCATCCTGTTTGTGCTCAGCAGAAACATAAAAAGCATATTAGAAAATTGATTTTTGGCATTAATTGTGAGCAAAGAACATTATACTGAGTACAGATAGGGTGGTTTTTTTCAGGCAGAAAAATTCTATTTTAGTCTTTTAAAAGTGACTGTGGAAGATGCTGAGCTAAGCCCCATGGACACTCTTTTCAAATACCATAAGGCAAAGAGTAGTTACTGAATCTCCTCAGTCTTATTAGCTTACATAAACATAAAAATTTGAATAATGTTTAAAAAGCTAAATTCTCCAGATAATCCATAATCAGTAAATGTTCATTACTGAGATGTAGCAAATATGCATGAGATTTCCCCGGTGGTGTTTTGGTTGCACGATCTAAAAGGTGTAGAAAAGCCTCCTCCATGTGGGGCTGGGCAAAAACTTCTGTAGGTTCCTGAGGCCATTTGGCCACAGCGTGGACCTTCCTGGTCCCTTCAGGAAGGAGCAGGGGGAAATCAGAATTCACTGTCTTGTGTTACAGCTCTGGTGATTTATAAATAAATCATCCTCACAGGATGATTGATGTCTCCATATAAATAATTAAGTCTTGACCTTATGTTATGACATCTGCTAAATTTTTTGGCACTTGAAACCAATGCTCAAGAGAGATCCTTGACTCTGGATAAATGAAGGTGGGACTGGATTCAAGGGGGAGGGGGAGACAGGTTTTTGTTTACCCTCATTTTGTTCTGTTTGATTCCATCAGCTAATTGATGATGATTATTAATCTCTGTTGCCATCTACTCTATGGATTTAATTCCTGCCTGTGATTGCTGTTGGAAAGTTTGCTCCATTAGAAGCAGACTTTGATTGGATTTCCAGTAGCCAGAGTTTCCCAGATGTCCCTCAAATCATTGTGCTACCTAGTCCAGGCACCTTACAATTATTTTTGTTTGCTATTTACTTTGTTTGGTGGAGGAGCTCCAGTAGCCTGGGTTACACTGTCATTATGCTCAACCAGGCTAGGTAGCAGGTGTCAGCAAAAGTTTAATTTGGAAGCTCATGAATTCAAAAGAAGAGCTTAACAGTTATCCCCAACACAGGGAGCTGCTGTGGCCTGAGCCTGGAGAAGAGAAAATCCCAGGGACATGAAAGGAATTGATGAGACACCAGGCATCTGACAAAATAAAATCTTCTTGGGATAAACTGAGGATAGCTTTCTTGTCAAATAGTGAGCATCATTAACAAACAAAACAGATTTAGCAGCGGCATTTCCAATTTTCATTTCTGAGACCGGTCAGGTTTACTATTCACCCTCTCCCTGGTACTGTAGATACAGCCTATTGTCTTAATAGCTGCAACTTTTAAATCTTGCAATAAAATGCAAGAATTTCAGGATAGGTGTCTAACATTAAAAAAGGGGCATCTTTGGGTTTTTTAAACATGTTAATCTACATGCAGTGTAAGACAGATACAGACAGAAAGCAATATTACAACACAATTGCAATAAGGGGTTTTCCTAACCCCTGAAAAATCTTGAAAAACTAATGACACAGCTACGAGCATGTATCACATCATCCCTGGCTACTTCTACAGCCAGCACCCAGGAATGCCAGCCATCAGCAGGGGCTGTCCGACTGCCCATCCCCAGCACCCCGGGGCTAATGTACTTGTACAAATCATTGCTGGATGTTTGCCGTGGCTTGGACAGACCCGTTCGGGAGGGCTGAGGTGTAAAGGGGCATTGCAAGGTCCGAGCTGCCAAGTGTGGCCGAGCAGGGGAATCGGGACGTGCTGAAAAGCACTCCTGAGGGAGAGCAGCGCCCAAAGAACCCCCCTGTTGTCTAAAGATAACTCCAGAAATTAAAAAGTGCCTCCGTGTCCCTTCATACCGCTCCTGTTCGCATGGACTGAACTCCGCGTGAACCGGGTTCCCAGTCTAGGGCGATGCCTGCATTTCCCAACTACTTTGCTTTGGATCCCGTTATTTTCCTTGCAGAAACCCACGCCGGACCCAGCCCCACGGGCGTTCAGGCGTGGCAGCCGCGGGCTCGGCGCTCACCCGGCGGTGGCTCCGGTGCCCCGGTGCCCGGGCTGGGCTGGGGAGGAGGGGACGCGCCGCAGCCCCGGGCGACCCGCACCGCACCCGGCCCCGAGCGCGGCCGCTGCCCCTCCGGCCCGCAATTACCGGCACCGCTAATTACCGGGAGACCGCTATTAGACTATTATCGCTAATAGCCGGGAGAGCAGCCCTAAGGACAGGGGGTCGCGCCGCCGGGGATGAGGAGGGGACACGGGACGAGGGGCCCCGGCGCGGCCCCGCCGCAAGTTCGGTCACTTTCCCGAAGTGGTGCGGGGAAAAGTTGGGGAGCGGCCGGGGGATGCGGGGATCCGGGCGGGGAAGCGCGTCCCGAGCCCGGGGACAGGGGGGTCTCGGCACTGACCTGAGCCGCGGCCGCGCCGCCTCCCGCGCTCGCTCAGCGCATCCTCCGCGCCGCTCCCGCCGCCGCCCTGCGCGCCGCAGCCGCGGCTCCGCGCTCCTCGCCGGGGAGGAGAGAGTGAAGCGGGACAGCCCGCCCGGAGACGGGAGGCCGCCGCCCCCCTCCCCGCCTCCCGCCCCGCCGGCCCCGGCCCCGCTGGCGGCCGCCGCCCGGCGCGCACCTCCGGGAGCAGGTGCGGCCTCCGGCGGGGAGCGCTCCCGCTCCTGCCGCGCCCCCGGCGCATCTTCCTCGCCGCCGAGCGGGCGGGGCCGGCCGGGGCCGCCGCCTTTCCAGGGGTGCTCTCGCCTCGCAAGTTTGACACGTTCCGGCGGCGCCGGGCGCTCTCCGCCGCCGGATCGCGCATTGTCTGCAGGGCAGGTCCGAGCGGAGCGGGGCGCTGCGGGCCCGGCCTGTGACCGCCCTGCGCGCTCCCGCATCCCGCATCCCGAGCCGCGGCCCCCGGGCTCCCGGAGGATATCGCACCCCCGAGGGGCTCGATGCGGGCACGGAGGAAAGGTCCCGGGCAGCGTGCGGGGGAGCCTCTGCTGCCGGGTGTCGTCTGGGAGCAGCGGAGAAGGGAGGCTCCTCCGTATCCTCCGTGTGGATACGAACATCCTGCCGGGCGTCTCCTCCGGCCTGCAATTTGGAGGATATACATGTGTTTTGAGATTGGTTGGGAAGATCTGTGGCCCGCACCTGCTCCCAAAAGAAGGTTGTGAACACACACCTCAAGGGCAGGCGCAGAAGTAATTGGAAGAGAATTGAAGTGACGGTGTCCTCGAGCAATAAATTGGAGCAGACACGCTGTAGCCAGGGCACGGTGGGCACCAAGGTGCCTTATCTTGAGCCTGGATATGGACTGTGGAATAACAGCACAGAAGGGGCCTCTTGCACTCTCTGCTGGCTGTTGCCCACCCTAAAATACAGAGAGGCTTTTCCCACATAACAGCACAGCAAAATAAAGAGTCTCATAAGGGGTACGGCTGTAATCCCCAAGAACGGCCTCGCTGGCGTGCCCGGCTATTGCCAGGGTCATGAGGTGGCCGATTCATTCCTAGATGGAGTGGTGCCCCCAGAGGCCGGCAGCGAGGGATGTGCTGTGCTCCACACCCCAATTCGGGTGTGCATCCCAGGAGCTGCCCTTGCTGCCAGGGAGCCACGGAGCTGAGCTTTGGCAGCCCGGGGACAGTGGGACAATGCTGCTGGAGTGGCCCCCACCCACCTTAACCTGACACTGTGCAATGTGTGTCAGGATGGATCCTGTCTGCAGACCTCAGAATAATTTCAGGTGTGTCTTATAAATAAACTATGACATTTATCCTGTGACTAGATTAGCAGGAATACATTATACTTAGTCTGCTCCCTAGAAATCAATTGTTCTAAGTAGGTGTTATTTATTAAAGCACTGATTAGGGACCCAAGTCTGTAAATCCTTAAGCAGGCCAGCTCATTGCTGATAGGATGGAATATTTAAATGAAAGTTTTGAGATCAGACTTTATGTAATTCTACTGTCATAAGAAAAGAAGGTGCATGTGACAGCTTTCCAGGGGAAGATGCATTCATGCCACTTGGAGCTCAAAGGAAGAATAACATGTGAAAACTGCAGTCACTGCTTTACCTGAGCACCTTCTGTCCTGCTCTCTGAGGTGCAGGGTGCATAAGCTGTCACAGCAAAAAAATTAAGTCTATAACTGGGTAAAGTGAGTTACATATTATAAATGGAAAACACTGCTCGATGTCTGTTGCTAAGGCAGGTGACCTGGGAGAAAGTGTCCTCCAAGGGCCATCTCCTGGCATCAGGAACCCTTCCTGCTACAGCTCTGGTGGGTGCCTTGGTGAGCAGAATGGGGCTCTGGACTCTTTATTCAGGTTGTGTCATGAAAAATGCTTTAAATGGATGACCTTGAAAGCAAAGCCCAAACAAGATCCCTGGCACTGGGTCCATTGACAGCGAGTTCTCTGCCCTGCTGCCTGCAGGACTCACAATTATGTTTTTCTCTGATTTTGGCTCCATTACTTACAAAAAAATCCTGTGAATCTGAAAAATATGGTATATTAAACCAACAATTTCTGGGGGTTATTTTTGTGTTGGGAGGATTGATTTTTTTTTTTTGCTTTTCTGTCTCCAATGGAACAGAAGGCAATGTGAATCCCTTTTGTTTACTCCTTTGTTCCTGCTCCTGACTGCTTATTAGCAGATATGTGTGTGGCTCTGCTGTAGTCTGGGGCTGGTTAGTGGTTATTACAAAGTTAGGAGGAAGACCAGCAGTCACAAAGCCTTGGTTTTGAGAGGGTAGAATGAACAAAAAAGGACAGGGATAACAAACAAAGAAAATATTTATTTAGGAGAAGGATATACTTGGTAAATGTGTATGCTAGAACAAGAAAAGATTTTTATTCTGCTATTTCTAGGAAATGATATTTCCAATTATTTGGATATTAAAACATGTTAAAGCAAAGACAATATTTATTGAAGGAAATCTGTTTCATTAGTTGCATGGACTCAGACACTCAGGGTGCAAAGAAACACCCAAGCATATAATCTAGTATTGTGATCTAGTGATGCTAGTACTGTGCTTATAATCAGGATTTCTGATTATCATGCATTGCACACAGTCACTTAGAATCCTCCATAAAATCTAGTTTCTTTTAAGACTGGAAGGAATTGTTTACCTTTCCTTAGTCATCAGCAAATGCAACTTATATTTTCAAAATATTTGCTACAGAAAAATGGAGAACATTTTGGGGGTGAGTGGAATTAATTGTAAAATTGTTCCTGGATACATGTAAAATGTTTCTGGTGGAAATTATTTGTCTTGGTGATTTGGAGCCAGATATTTATAGCAATACTATTTAAATGCTTTAGGAAAAAAAGATAATTTCTCCCATCCTGCCAATTATTGGGGAAAAAAAAGCACTTTTTTTTTTAATACTATATATAGGAAAGCTTATCTTATACTGAGTCTTTATTAATCTCTTGGAAAATAGCACAGAGAAAAATGAAGAGAACATATGGTGTCTTCTATCAGTCAGTCATCATTACTGCTTCTTCACACTATGTCATCACCCCACAAATAGCAAATGAGTGTGAATTTCTCCCTGCTGAAAGAGAAAAGAAAAAACTGGTTAGTACAGCCAAGTAGGAAAAAAAATATTACAATAGCATCCACTGGAACATTATATAAAATATTAATGACAATGAGAATGCAGAGGGAAAACCCTCTAAACTGTCAAACAATAGTAGCAAACCTGAAAATGTTGAGCTGAAGCAGATCTCATGAATTTCTCTTGATTTGATAACCAAGCTTGAAATATTGATGGGACACAGTCTCTCTTGCCCATTCTTTATGAATGATTCTGTGCTGTTTGAGGTGCTCAAACAGACAGAACTCAAATAAGAACAGCGAGGAATGTAATGTAATAGTTTGTCTCTGGGGCATCCATAAAATCTTGAATTTCCTTTTTAAGCAGACATCTAGGAAAAATATAATTTTATTTAATTCCCAGTATGAAGCATACTTTAGTATACTTTAGTATAAAGTTATACTTTATACTATATATAGTATAAAGTTATACTTTAGTATAAAGGTTGCAATTGGAATGCATATCTGCAAAGGCCCTCTGCCACTCTTGGTCTCCTGCAAAGAAATGTGTGACAAAGCAGCCTTGGAAATAGCTGCCACAGGAACTTAATAAACCCCAACTTTGGAAGGGATATTTCCAGACCACCCTTCTCGAGAAGCAGCAAAAGCAGCTGGGTTTTATTGGGAAAAAACATATATATACATATTATATATGTGTGTGTGTGTGTAGTGCAACAAAGCAGCAAATTTAGAGCTTCATTGGAATGTCTAAAGCAGATCTGGGCCATGTTATCACCCAGACCTCTAATCCTTCATTAGTTTTGGATCCTTCCCTGAAAAAGCAGCTCATAACAGGGTGCTAATGCAGCTGGAATTGAGCCCCATATATAAATTACATGGGGAGCAAGCTTATCTGCAAGCTCCACTCATTTTGGTGCCCAGCTGAAATAAGGGTGTATGAGGGGCTTGGTAAAACCCTCCTTCAAACCATGCAGACTCTTGGGCTAGAGTTAAATTTCCTCTATGGCCAGTTCCAGGATCTGATTATGGTACTGATGCTGCTCTAGAATTACCAGATCTGAGTGGGGGAGCAGAGCTTTTCTCTGAAGACCATTTTCTTCAAATTGTTTACGCACAATGAGCCAGCCAAGGTGGGCTGGGCAGGCTGGCCAGTGCCAGAGAGGGGAAAGCACAGTGCTAGGATAGGAGAAAGTGGAATAATAGTGCATCTGGGAGTTAACCAAAATAAAGAAAATATGAAATAATTCCATGCACTCTGCCCCTGGAACAATGCTTCTGCATAGGTAGTGTCTGGAAGGTTTCTATGGAGAGGCAGTGTCTTTTTCAGACCAAGAAATATCTGTGGGACAAATTGTAGGATACACAAACCATTCTTTGAGAACAAAATAAAAATCTCTGGAAAAATTATAGAAACCTCAGAAGACAGAACTGGAAGAGAAGTATTAGATCATATGGTTCCTTGTTGGTAGAAGCAGTAATAAATTGCCCCCTGGAGATAGAGAACATCAGTTATTTCATAAAATATAGCCAAAGGGCCCAGAAGGAACAATATGGTTTAGACAGGAAAGCCTGAGAAGCATTTGATTTAGTCTAAAGTGAGAACAGCCAGACCTGGCAGACACAGAATCCAAAAATGGCTCTCAAAACTACTCTTTGGAAACTCCATCAATAACTTAGAGTAACTGGGAGCTGGAGCTGCTGTGCTCCTTACGCTGGGTAGGTGCAGGAAGGGATTATTACATCAGGACATACAAAGCTGTGTGTTGAAATACTCCCCAGAACAACATACAAGGGTGCAGGAGTATTTTACTGCTCCTGTTTTTTGTCCATCTTGGAAAAATGGTGGTTAAGATGAGTAATGATGGCTCTTCCAAACCAAACCTGAAGGTAATGCCGTTCTCTAAGGACTAACTTGTTGCAGTTGTGCTGTTCTAAGTTTGGGTCTTCAGGGGGTGTATTCAAATCTTATCCATGCTGGCATTTGGGGTTTGGGGCTCTTTTGGCTTCATTGTCCTGGATGGATTTGCTTTGTCATTTCCTGAGACAGTAAATCTCAGGACATAATTTGTGTGCACCTCGTCTGCAGCTCCTTGTTGTCTGTGTTTGGGCAAGAAGCAAAGCCATGATCTATCAATATAGTGATGGACTTTGCTGTGCAGCTGTTGTGATGGTGCTGAGCATCTTTTTCCAAGTGGATGTGTGAATAAATCACACTGGAAAGATGAATTGGAGAAAAATATGCTCAATGTTGGCCAGCAGAAGTGATCCTAGTGGGATCATTCCATCACTGAAAGAATGTGTTACAGCTCTTTCATAGGTGGCATAAACAAGTTCCTTTTTAGGCTGCTGGGAATAGGGGCAGATCTGACTCTTGCATTCCCTCTTCTGAGTTTGATGTGTTGTAAGTTGGTGGTATGAGTCAGCAGAGAGGGAGCACTGTGCAGGCATGTAAGCCTGCTCCTGAGTCGCAGTTCTGAGCACCAAGCAAAGGAAAATATCTACAAAGTGAGGCTCTTCCCAGCCTCATGTTAGTCCTGGCTCCTGACCCCTGATCATAGATCTTCTCTCTCTTCAGCATCTCTTGCCTTCTGCTTCTTTATCCCTGGAGCACCCCTGTGCATCATCCGTCCCACCCACCTGCTGCCAAAACAAACCTGTCTTTGACCAGGGCTTCCTGCACCTCTCTTTCCCTTTGCTGCCTCTGTCTTTTCCTCTCACATTACTATTAACAGTTCAACTCTTTTTTAACATACAGTGTGAAGAATTGATTTTATGTGTGGTTGGTGCAGAGGGAGCTGAGCCTGTGAACGAAGCCAGTGTTTCTTTTTCTTCATTCTCCCTCAGTTTTGCATCTGTGGTGCTGGTTTCAATAAACAATTAAAATAAGTATAAGTATTGTGGTCAGCTGGGATTTCACCTAGTCTGCTTGCTTGAATACCTCCCCTGTGAAATGGGAATGCCAAACTGGAGCTGCTCTGTGATCCATGGTTTCATTATGTGCCACCACTCCTTGTATCTCCTGCACTTTCACTGTTTGAAATGCTGAGAGGAGCAAACCAGTGGCAAAGGGGAAGCCATAGATTTAGGCCTGGCTTTGCATGACCTCATGGGCTGGGTTTTGTTTGCAAACCCGTGGGTGCTTGAGATTCAGGTCATTCCTTTGAATCCCCCTGCAGTGGTAGGCGTGTGTGAATGCATCACAGAGGAGAGATAAATGACTCACACTATGATCCATCTTTATTTCAAATAGTCCTCAGCAAGTGAGAGGGTGGCTGTTGTGTTGCAAAACCATGTTGGTTTCATTTTTATTTTGCCAAGCCTGGTGTGGTTTGGAAAGAGGTACTTTGTATCTTTATCTATCTATCTATCTATCTATCTATCTATCTATCTATCTATCTATCTATCTATCTCTATATCTCTATATCTCTCTATTATCTATCTTCTATCTATTTATCTAATTATCTATTTATCTCTCTCTATTATCTATCTATTATCTATCTATCTATCTATCTATCTATCTACCTACCTATCTATCTCTATATCTCTCTATTATCCATCATCTATCTATTTATCTATTTATCTATTATCTATTTATCTATTTATTTATCTATTTATCTCTATTATCTATCTATCTATCTATCTATCTATCTATCTATCTATCTATCTATCTATCTATCTATCTATCTATCATCTATCTATCATCTATCTATCTATCTATCTATCTATCTATCTATCTATCTATCTATCATCTATCTATCTATCTATCTATCTATCTATCTATCTATCTATCTATCTATCTATCTATCTATCTCCCTGAGGGTGAGAGCAGCACAGATCTGTGATTTTCAGTTTGGCCAGCTTCTCAGAGGAAAGCTATCAGATCAGTTCAGAAGAAAAAAAAAAGTAAACTACCTTTGTCCTGTAGATTTACCCCTTTTGTTTTCATTTCTGAGCAGGCATTGTCATCTTGTCTCATTAGAGGTAACACAAGCTGAAGGGTAAGACGGGAAAAATCCCAGCTATTGACATATGTGATGCAAACCAGCTCTTACTTCCTTTGTAAATCAGGAGCTGTGGGAAACTGTAGCAGATGTCTTGGCAACTGGGGAATCTGCTGTTGTCCTTTAACAGGCAGCTGCTGCCTAGGTGAACTGGTTTTCCTTAGAGCTGGAGCTGTGATGCTTCCAGAGTCAGGCTTTCAGTCTTCCCAGAATTTTGAGTCACATCTCCAAGGTCACTTCCTGGAATACCTTTGGATTTGCATCACTTTGGGCCATCTGGACTAGATGAGCAAGGTGATGTCAGTGAACTCCTTTGTGAACAGCTATCTATATGGCAAAGGGAAGAATGCTGTGAGCAGGGGAGGCAAAAATCTCAGGGCAGACACAGGATTTCAGGTTTATTTTGAACTAAGCAATGTAACCTTTCAAATTCACAAAGCACTGTCAGCTCTTGTAATCCTTTATTAGTCTGCTTGGTTTTCATTTCTGTTTGTACTTTTACTATCAAGGGAAAACCAGATTTTGGCATCCTTTAGTCTGAACATTGTCAACTGTCATTGTAGGAATAAGGCAAGTAAGAATTCCTTATGTAAGCAAGATTTAATTGACTGGGCACTTAGGGAGAAGAAAAAAGGAGCAAAAAGAAAAAGGATTAGCTGTAGCTTGATTCAAGCACCCTGTCCATTCTGGAAATAAAGGAAAAGAGAACATAAGCTGTTACATTTGTGTGATTGCACTAAAATAGCAGCTTGTGTTTACATTTTAACTTTCCATTACGAGGCTGAGTAGCTGGAAGCACAGATTTGGGATGTGGTGGGTACCTGTTTGGTGGGCTCTGTTACAGTGCTCCAAACAGCCAACACACAAATATTATCCTTTTGATATCAGTGCCAGCTTCTGAGGCCAAGACTTATGACAATGGGGATTTCATAGTGACCCTGCAAGTGCCATAAAATGAGAATATGCAGGGAAAAAAAGGACACAAATAATGTTTGTTCTGTCTCTCTCAAACTGATTTTCCTTGTACAATTAAAGTGGTCAGTGTGCTATGTTAATTCCACACTACAGTGAAATCCTCTCTTGTGTCATCTAGGGCCAGGCTCTGCCCCCAGGTCCATTCTGAGGGGTTTCTTTGTATGTCAAGTGTCTTGTCAGGCTCCAAGTGTGATATGGTGAAGCACAAAGCAATATTTTATAGCGTGTCAGACCTGAAGCCCCAGTTGCAATGTAAATACTCTTACTCTTGTTTCTGATCCCTTATGTAGGTGATTCCCTGGATGGCTTCCCCAAATACTGGCAGCAAAACCACAGCCATATGCTGGAGGTGCCAATGGCCTTTCCTTTTAAATAATTCTTATTTTAGTTACAAAGCTGTTCTCAGGATTGAAGGAAATATCCTCCTTCCCCTCCCCTCTCCCTAGGTTTTTGGAGAGATCGACTGAAGACCTGACTTTTGGCTGTCACTTTGCAAATCAAGCTGTTTTCCAATCTACACTCAGTTATTTTCCCTTCTGTACCTTAAAAAGAATTGATGGAGATCCCTGACGTGAATTCAGTGATGACATGGGAACCTTTTCTCATTAAGCAAGCCAGTTTCCCCTGGAACCTCGCTGCTCCTGCAGCTTTCAGAATACACTAAACTTTTTGTTTAATCCCACAGAGTCCTTGAAGTTTATTTCATTACAGACTATAATAACTCCTAATGGAAACTGGGTAATAGACATACCAAGAACTACCAAACAGGAGATTTTGTGTCAAAGGAGAATTCAATTTTAATTAATCTTTTCAAAATAACTCAATTGAGTCTTCAGGAGGAACCTATTTCTGCTTTTCCCTACAGTTTCCTACACTGATTCTGTGTATTTTAAATCTGTAACTCAGTAGTTCAAGAGTATAGCTAAATAAAAAGCTAAAGATATATATTAGACCAAAACCTGGGAAATTTGCTTGTATACAAGAATCTCTTCCTGTTAACAGGACTAATGTGTTTTGGTGAGAACAGAAAGATCTTTATGGTTTTCCCATGTCTCATTCCCTCCTTCCCCCACAGTGTGTGCAGGTGTCTCCATGTGCATCTGTGAAAATATTCTGTTGTTTTTCATTGACAAGAAGACTTACCTTTTCTGAATCTCAATTTAAACATGAGCATTTCTTTGTTACTTCCTCTGCATCCCTTTAGCAGTGCAAGAAGGAGCCCTGTGCCAGCAGGACAGGTGCAGTACTTGTGTGTTTAGTCTCTGCCTGTATCTATAACCTCTAGAGCCAGAAGTCATTATTCACACATGAGTGTCAGCCAGTTTAGAAATTACTCTCTTTAAAAAGGAAAGAAAATACATAGAGTGTATAAACGTGTAGCATTATCTCCTTCTAGCTAGTTTTCTCCTGACCTCTGAACAACTAATTTTCATTTTGTTTTGGGCTGAAAAAAAAGGATTTCTTGGCATCACTCTGATTTTTGATTGCTTTCAATTAAAGCACTTTTATTTCTCAGGTGATATTGCATTGGCCATGAAGGGAACACATCACCCAGATGTGCTCTGTGCCCATCCAGCTGGGGAGGGCCTGTCTGAAAAGGATGTGCTCAGAAGTTATGTTGGGATTCACTTGCTATAAGTGTAAAAAGTAAACAAAATGCTGCCATCCCAGAGCAGCAGTTATTTCCTGACACCCATTCTATGCAGAAGTGGCAGAGGGTTTTCCACAGAACTGTTGGCCAGGTATGTGCAGGGAGGCCCCACGTCCGTGGGGTGATGAACAGCTCTGAGCACAGAACGTGCTCCTCTCCCTCTCCCTCTATGATTTGTGCTGGAGCCTGTAATAGAAAATAAATGAATGTACTCATTTTAATCTTAGGCAAGGCAGAGTGACATATATTGCTTATCTGGCAGAGCAGGGTGTCCATATCACCCCTGGCAGAGTGGGGAACACGCTGGTGAGCAGAGGCTGCTCTGCAGGGCAGGGGGATGGAAGGTGTGCAGTGCAGCTGTTGAAGTGAGAGTACTGAGTGCTGCAAACCAGGCTTTAAATGCCCAATTTATTTCTCATTTAAATCTCCCCTCAGCTTTATTTAACATTGTTTTGATAATGGGAGGCATTTGGCTCTGGGAATTTAGCACGGGGAGAAGACAACACTCAGGAGTTTGATTTGCTGCTTCTGTAAGTATATATGTAAGTATATATAGTATTGCTCTTGTTGTACAGTGAATTCAGAGACACTGCTTCCCCTCAGCACAGTGGGTAATACATCTAGCCAGAAATCACCAGAATGGGGCAGGGAGGAAAAAAGAAGTAAAGAGTTGAAGGGAAGAGGGTAAAAAGAAAAATGGATCAATAAAATAAATGGGGGAAAATAGTAAAGGGGGATAAGGGTGGTGAACAGAAACGAAGGGATAGGGCATATGTTAGAAAAAGGACAGGGAAATGTGAAGTGGCTTGAGGATGCTGGGAAATCTCATCCTTTCAAAAAATGAGACTCTGGGAACCAGAGCTTGATGTTAGAGCATTCCCTCACAGGCTGAGCAATGGCAGGAGTGAGAAGAAAAGCCTGAAAGGAAACTGAGGAGAAGAAAGAGAGAGTGCTTTTGAAAGTGGGTGCCATTGGTAACAAGAAGGGAGGTGGTGCTGCTTTCTCCTGGGGTGCAGAGATGCTGATTGTCCTGCTGGGCGTTGTGAGGGGTACAAATGCACAGCTGGACCTACCATGAGAGCTCCTCGTGTGCCAAGACACACATTAGAAGAACTTGACAGTATTGTACTTAAGGGATATTTATTTGACATGCTGTAGAAACTTGCTTTTCATTAAGGGAAGAGGTGAGGCCGAGATAATAGTCTAATTTATAAAAGAAAGTATCATTTTCTCGGCATTTTTAACAAAGGAGTCACACGGAAGCAGAGAGGAAGCCCCATGTGCCCACTGAGCCAGCAAACAGTCTGACCCAGCAGCTATTAATGTTTATTTTGGGCACTCCTGAAATGTCTGCTCCAAGGCTCAAGTCTGCAGAGCAGGGGCTGCCTGGCAAAGGCTGGCACCGAGACACGGAATCCTGCAGGAGCTGGCCCAGGGATGTGCCTGGGAAGAGGCTCCCTGCAGTCCCTGGCCAGGCAGTGAATACTCCTAAGCAGGATCCACACATCCCCAGAGCCATGCAGGGGACAGATAATGGGGACAGAACTAGGGACAGCTCACAGGAGAGACAAGGATGGGCTCTGGTGCAGAGCAAACACCCGGGGTTGTCTCTTTTAACCCCCAAAGAGCTGCATCTCTGGAAAACAAAGATCCACAAAGGCTGGGATTCTGTGTTCAGGTGCTTTAATTCCTGTGGGAATACTTGGAGTGAGGAAAACTCAGCAAAAAGATAAAAACTTGGCAATATCCCTGAATGATTCTCAAGAAACGTGCTTAGGAAATTAGATAAATTATAGGGAACCCAAAGGAAGACCACAGCAGTGTTGAGAGCACTCCATGACAGCTGCAAATAGGATCCATCTTTTTCTTAAATCCAAGTGATAGAGAAATATTAGGAAAATCTGTATATATTTGATGCCATTGTTTGGTATGGCTGGCATCTCATCTGCTACCTGTTAAGGAGCAATGTTTAGTTACAGCTTCCTATTTACTGCCATCCTTTTCCATTTGAGCATGTGTAATTTAAAATCATTTGAAAAACTAGCAGAGTGAAACAAACTGTCTGAAGCACACAAGGTTATTTCCTTAGAATTTGGGGTTTAATGGCATGCAGAAAGAGACTTGCTCAATTTCCTACCATGATTTTACATGGTTCCTTTGAGTCCACTTTCATATAAAATTGTCTTGGGAAAGTAAAAGGAATCACAGTTTCCAGGAGGAGAGGGACTGTCCCCATCTGCCAACCACAGGGACAGGGGTGGCACCAGCACTGCATTTGGCCCTGTTTGTGAAAGAACATTCCTGGAGATGCTGTGGGTACTGAGCAGAGAGAAAATGAAGAACCATGTCAGTCCTGTAATTTTTTTCAGAATAAAGAGGTTTCCCCTCCCCTCCACCCCCATCTCACAAGCATTTGGCTTAAAATGTGCTCTGACTCACTAGCCAGGTGGCTGGTAGGAAGTACAGAGCTGATGTCTCTGCCAGGGAGGGAGGCCAGAGCTGCTCAAAGCCTTTTCTGTGGGTGCACAGAGCCTGGTGCTGATGCTCTGGGATCTTCCCTTTCTGTGCCACAGACTTTGCCTGGTGTGCCATGCCTACTTTAAAAACCACTGGGTTTTTAAATCAGTTTTCTTATGTTTCTTCTTGGAGTGTGAAGCACCAGCCTCATGCCTTGGGTTCCTGCTGAAGCTGTGAACTGTGACAATTAAACCAAATTCCTGATTTGTGCAAAATACCCCTTTCTCTCCATCTGATGCAGGGCTTAGCAGCACACAGCTGTCCCAGGTGACTTTGTGAGAGGATGAGCAATCTCCTAATCCACTTTCCATCAGCATCCTGCTCTGCAGCTGTGTTGGTCATAGGGCTGAAAGGCATCTGAATGTCACTGGTAGAGGTAATGTGTCAGGTGCAATCATCTGTACAGCCTTTGGCAAATGCAGTGGTAGGATCAGAGGTCTAAAGCTCTGGTAAACAGGACATAGCAAAGATAAACGGCCTTAAATAAAATGCTCTAACTTGGAGTTTGTGATGGGCTCATCCTCATCCTTACTTCAGGATTAGGTTTTCTCCTGCTCCCTTTATTCCTTTGTTTTTCAGCTGGCTTTGCTATGGGTTTTCAGGAACATTATTTCTGTTTAGGAGGTATGAAATAAGTAATTAAAATCCTTAGTTCTGTAATTAGCCTGACAGCCTCCCCACTGAAGGCACTGCTGGCTCTCCAGTGCAGATGCAGCTGGCAGGGACAGGGCTCCTGGGTGGCAACCTAAAGCTGCTAATGCAGTGAACTCAAAACTTTGGATTAACTCTTCCAAGTTAAGTTGAATTTGCTCTTCAGACTTCTCTGAACCTGGACCTCTCAGAAGGACCCAGTAGTCCCAAGGGTTCCATTACCCCATGGGGCTGTAAGAGGCACAGATCATTTCATCCCAGGATTTGGTGTGTGCCTTCCCCAAAGGCTCTGACCCCACAGGCAGCTAGAGGAGCTGTGCAGAACATGCACTGTGGAACTGCAATAAGTTACAGGAACGGAGGAAATAGGAAGAGAGATTTTATTTTTGTTGGCTTTTACTTTTGATAGCCTTCAGAATAACAGAAGTTATTTTTCTCAAGCTGTCAAGGAAAAAAAAAATTGTGTTGAAGCAGAGATTGAGTTTAAGGCAACTCAGGTGGAGCAGGAGCTTTCAGCAGTTCCCCACATGCAAACACCTCCTGGGGCTCTTGGTTCTGCCTGCCCTCTGCTCCAGCCAGGTTTTGTGCAGGAGCTGGGTGTGCCCAGCCAGAAGAGGGCTGGGACAGGCACATCAGGAGCTGTTGGGAAGAGATCTTGGAAGAGGAATCTGGGCAAAGCTCCATCACCAGGTACCTGGGAGCAGAACATGAGTGTTTCTCCTCTCATGCCTCTGTTCAAGGAACAGCAGGGAGGCACCAAAAGCTGTGAACTCACTGCTGAGCAGCGTGTTCTGCACTTCTGCAGCAGCCAACAAATACTGAATAAAGTGCAGCTGAGGTTGGGCCTCCAGGGATTAATTCCACTGTGGGAACAGAGAGACCCAAAACTTCTGCCATATTAGCAAAAGGAAAGAAAGTGATGTGAACACAGATACTTGCATGATCTGGTATTTTGGAAAGTGCAAAGGATCTGTAAACCTGCCAAGGAAAAGGGTTAAACTCGGTTTTGCATCTTTCTTTCAGGCAAGGAGGCAGCATGTGTGGAAGCACTCTTCAGATGGAAATGGCATCACTGCTACTTGGCAGTGCTGATCTTGTCCCTGCAATGCACTGCAGGCAGAGCCAGGCAGAGACTCCTGCCAGGATGGCAAAGCCCTAATTCTGTGCAGCCCTGTGTGTGAGGGATGGGAGAGCAGGGTGCCCTGAGCTGGCAGGGCAGGGCTGGGCCCTGGGGCTCCCTGGGACACAGCAGCTCCACCCCGACCACGGGCCTGGCTGTAGGCAGATGCTGTCTGTCTGTGAAATATCTGAATTGAGTGCAGTGTGAACAAGTGGCATGTTACCAGCCCATGGTGATTCTCAGGGGAAGGTACAGCTGTGGAGCTAGCACAGCCTGCAGCAGCAGGGGAACAGGGACACGCTGGAACTGCTGTGGCTGGTAACAATGTGCTTTGCTGGAACCTCAGGGGTTTATTAGAAGCTGCTCTGTTTCACATTTTGTCTACCCATATCTATATTTTGTTAAAAAAAGTGACATGTGAAATGTGGATTTGGATACTTCAAAACTGCCTAGTCCCAAAAGCATTGACTGAGATGTGAATGCCTGAATTTCATCACTCTTAGGATACCTTCCTGAGCACAGACACTGGAGAAAGTTAAACACAAAGAAGAAATAATTTTTTACTTCAGTTTCTGCCAAATGATGGATATTTAACAATGCATGTGTCTAAACAGACATCAATATTTTTCTAGCCATATTTTGTGGCTATTATTCTAGAGACTGATCACAGTCTGAAGGACAGGTATATCAGAACTCCTGGGTAAAAAACAGAAGAAACTTGTCAGTTTGAAATAATTCTATGAGTGTCTGCCCATTCCCCTGTCCATTTCCCCACCTGTACCCTTGTCCATCCATAGCCTGGTCAGCCAGAGGGGAGCAGCATCTTGAGTGGCAAAGAAAGAAGCACTTTCCTTGGTGCTAGAAGACTGAATCTTAGTGCTCTGCTTAGGAACAGGTAAATGAAGAGCTTGATGAGGAAGGATAAACACCCAGGGTAGTCAGCAGCAGCCAGGAATCCCCAGAAATGGCCTGCCCCAGGTGGAAGGAGCTGCAGTGTGTCAGCAGAGATGGAATCGCTGTATCCTGCTCTGGGTGGGACCTAGCAAGAAATGAGTGCATCCTCCAGACTGGCATCAGCAAAATCACAGATGGAATTGTATTTTCTGAAATTTTTGAAGGACAGTGCAGCTCTGCCAGCAGAGTGGATGCAGTCAGATCCAGCTCAGCAGCAGTGGGGCTGGGACACCATTTTATTATTTTTCAGTTTTTAATAATTCTGGGCTTTAGCACTCCCACTTATTATTGCAGTGGCTGACAGGGGACCTACGGGAAAATCCAGTTTTATTGAAATTGAAAAGGTCAGTTTTGTTGAGCATTTCCATGGTGAAAATAGTAAGTTAAATGTATTCAGACTTCTCAAGTTACTCAGCTCTGACCAACTGGAAGATTTTCCCTGCAATCTACTGTAATAGTATCTTGGTGCACAGCTTTCATGTGTGGGGTGGGCTTGAGGCTTTTGTCAGAAAAATAGAAATTGCTGGTCAGATTCTTCAGCCTTTGCAGTGCTGTCCATGGCCAGACTGCTGCCAGGAGCCTTGAGACAGGCTCCAAATGTGAATGCAGCTTTTCAGTATTTCCATTTCTGTCTCTCCTGGGACTTCTGCTGAGTGTCCCTCTGAAGGTTGTTTTGTGCAAACATTCTTTCATTTGTCTCTGGCAGGTGTCACCTGGGACTCTGCTGTTTCCCCTGATTTCTGTGAGGTCTTTGCTCTGTGTGGCTTGGGCTAGTCCATAACAGGATATATCTTATTGGGCCCAGACTGATTTTGGTTAATTGGTGAGTGTGATCTCTCTGTCACTCCCTGAACACTGGGTGGCATTCACAGCTCCTCCCTCAAGAGATGCAGGCCCCTTCTCTGAGATGCTGCTACACCTTGAAATGTTCCTTCTCCTGTCTGCAAACTTGCAGGAATCCCTTCCCAGCAAAGGCCCTGGAGATGAAGAGGCTTCTCTCCTTGCAGTAACTCCTTTGAGGGAGCAGTAACACATTTCTTGTTCAGTCATTGTAACTAAATGCCCAGTCCTGCTCTATGAATTTTCAAATAACTCCTCATCACTCTCATATACTTTCTATATTTCTTCTTCCTTCTGCTTGTTACTGAGGTGCCATGGGCATGAAATGGAGATCTTCCTTTTTAAAAAGTTCATCTGCTCCTACCACTCACTGATCATTTTCTTTCTTCCCACAATTTTCACAAAGCTCTCTCAGTAGTCAGGTAAGGTGGCACCTCCTACAGGATTTCTTACCTTTTACCATTCCCAGTCCCAGTAGCCCACTCCCAGTCCCAGTAGCCCACTCCCCTGGATGAGGGTGCAGAGGGGCAGGGAGAGCATGTCAGTGAGAGTTTCCCTGCAAAGACCAGGAATTAAATTATTTTATTTTACACCTTTTTGTGTGGATGTTTGCACCTTGAGCAGGTGAGGCACTGCTTGGCTGTGCTCATGTTTGTGTATTTTGGGTGTTGCCGCACTGGCCTGTGCAGCTGGAGAGGCAGCAGACCCTGGAGAGGCAATTGTCCTGTTAATGAGAGACCTGTCTGGGTGTTACAACCTGGGTCCATGCCCTTCAATCCCTCCTACCCCTGACTCTATCACAGCTTCTCCTGCTCTGGTTGCTGCTCACCCCTGTGCCAATCAAGCAGCTTTTCCCTTGGTACAGCAAGAAGCTGGGAACAGCTGAATCTTGTATTTTACTTGCAAGGCACAACTGTATGTAAATTGAGTGAATTAGCTTTGGTTGGGTTTTTTCTTTCTTCCTTCTTTTCTCTTTATTTCTTATTTTTCTTCGTTTTTGCCCATGGTAGACTGCAATATGTATAACATGGTAATCCTTCCATAACATCCTCAGAGTTTTATAGCTCCCAGTTCTCCTGTAGCCTCACACCTGTCACTTTCTGCTCCCTACAGCACGGAGCAGTGTGTAGCTGCTGGGAGGCTGGCCACTGCTGCTGGTCTCACCTCCATCCCCACACTCCTGCCTCTCTCTGTAGGTCTTTTCCATATTGCACATGCTTTTAAAATTCCTGCCCTAATGGTTTTTAGCCATTCAAGCTGATTTCTGAGGGGTTCTTCAGCCTGTACACATAAGAGCTGTTTGATTTTGCATTCAGGGTAACATAAATTGAAGACTGAAGAAGTGGAAAACCAGTAGATTGCAAACTTTGGTTACCCACTGCCCCTTTGGGTTTGTATTCACATTGTGCTGCACACACATCCACATCCTTGCTGACTTACAAGGGTCTGGCTGTTTATTTCTCAGGCCAGGCAATTTTGCTATTAAAATCTGCAGAAGTTTTTGTTTTTGAAAAGCACCCACAAGTTGGTGTGCATGATTGTTCTCCATCTCCCAGGGATGGAAGTTTAAATGCAGCCAGCAAAATTGGAATGGAATGGAAAGGAAAAGGAAAAGGAAGAGGAAAAGGAAAAGGAAAAGGAAAGAAGGATTGGGGCATCTCCATTCACATGGGAACTGTCCATGCTCACAGAAAGATGGCACAGCCCAGGACAGGGAGGGAAGGAGAGGAATTATCCCCATTGTGAGGATAGAGATGAGAGGAGCAGGGACATTGAGGAAATCAGGAAGAAACAAGAAATCTGTGGTAGAGCTGGAGCTCACTGCAGAGTCCCAGCACACCAGTGCCTTATGTGGAAAATCATCTTTCCCCTTGTTAATAGTGAATATGATCTTTCAAATAAGATTTTATGTATGTTTGCATTTAATAGCTCATCCTTCAGGCAGGACTCAATCCTGCTTGGCACTACATCAGTTTGGGTTGGTTTAGATCTGTTGGGAGCTAAGGATGCTCCTCTTTTCCTAAACAAAGCCCTTCACGAAGCTGATGCTAATGACAGATTACCATTTATAGCTTTTTATTGCTTACTGTAGGTTTATTGCAAACTCCTTTCCTGCTTAGTTTTCCTTCCCTCTCTCAGAGCAAACATAATGTACAGCCTATGTAAATATAAAGCATTAAGCAATTACTGGGTTATTTCAGATGCAGCACTAATAATATATCATTCCTGGAAACCACAGCTTCCCATGTACTCACTGGAAAGTGAGCTCAGCCATTCCTGCTGTATCCCTGAGCTATTACTCATCCCCCAGGAAACAAAGGGGAGTCCCAGAGGTTAATGTGGTTAGTACAGCAATTTGAGGGAGATGAGCTTGGATCTGCTTACACAGTGTAGAGAAGATATTTAAACATCAGACTTCCATTCGCTGCTCTGCAGCCCCTGCCAGGCTGCTGCTGGAGCAGGGAGCAGCACCTCTGAGCATCTGCTGGCTCTGACATCCCTCAGGCAGCAGCTTTGAGAGGCTCCATGTGGGTTCCTGCTGGAAGTGAAGAAAGCTGAGTTTGCATGGCTGTTGTGTGCTCAGCCCTGGGCTCCAGGGTCAGCGTGGCGAGGGAGAAGGGCAGCGGTGCTGGGGCGTGAGGAGCAGCTGAGCCTCAGCCTGCATCCCTCTGCAGTGCACACCATCTCCTGGAGGTGTTCCATTTTTTAACAGGTGCCAAAGGCACGCTGCTCAGGCAGGCTCAGAGAAGTTTGTGCTGCCTGTGCTGTGCCTGTTCAGTGGGTAAACAGCAGAATCAATCTCCGGAGCTGTCAATCCCGCGCCTCCACGGGCACCGGAGTGCCTAAAAAAGATGTTTTTAGAGAAAGGTACAGATGCACTGTGCTTCCTTGGAATGCACAGTTGGAAAAAAAAGAAAAATAAAGAGCTAGGGCATGCTTAAATGCCTGTCTGTAGTCCATTTACTAAAAAAATCCATCTTCTGACCTTCTAAAGTTCATTTGGTAAAATATTGAAATGAAGGCATTGTGGCTCCTGGCTGGAGGAGGCTCCAAGTGCCTCAGGACATACAGACTCCCCCTGAGCTGTGCCCATCACTGTGCCCTGTGTGCTATCCCTGCTTTCCCAGCTCTGCTTTGGGATGGGAGCCTGGCACAGAGGGGCCAGCAGTGCCAGCCCCTCATGGCAGCGCTGCTTTTTCCTTTAGCAGTGAAAAATGAGCCTTCACTGATGGATTTCTGGCTGGCCTTTTGCAGGCATTTGGCTGGCAGCTGAGCTAGCTGTCACAGCAGTAATGGGACTGCCTGTGATCCTGATAAGGGTTTGGTTTGCTGAAGGATTATCTTGCCCTTTCCCTTTGCACTTGGGATATGAAAAACGTGCTCATGTTTTCTTAAAAATATCCATAATTCCAGTTTGGGAACCGTGTATGGGTGTGCTTAGATGTGAAGGTGTGGCAAGACAGAGACAAATCACAGTAGTGGGCTGAGCTCTTTATCTTTGAGTCTTGTTAAATTTGGAGTATTATAGGGCACATCTTTGGTGCAGTGTCCAGATTTAATTTGTATTTGTGTAGGAATAAACAGTGCTCACTTATCTCTGCACCATTTACCAATTACATAAACAACATTTATAATTATGATTCATTTATTTAGATTTTTCTCTTGTGGGATTTCCACAAGCACAGAGAATTAGAGAGAATTAAAATAATGTGGCTAGATTACTAGCAAGACATAATTTCAGGCTTGCCCTGACTGTATATCATTCCCCTTTGATTCAGTGTGTGAGTGCAATGGCCACAGTGTAATTCTTTATGGACATAATAAAAATCTCCCAAGCTGAACATTAATTGACAGCCTGTTTTGGATGCCTGATTATAACCTGCAACAGGACCAAGGCAGGTTTTGTTTCAGGGGAAAATAACTAAACTTGGGGCACCATGAGCAATGCCCACTATCCATCTCTTAGTGTGCTTGTCTTGAGAACATACAGAAATTTCCAGTGTTGGGCTTGTACTTTTGTTAAATTCAGAATTTCAGTGCATTCAAGCAGAAGTGATCAATAGTTTTACACATCTTTCTCTCTTTTTGATGTGCAGAATATGTTGAGCAGGGCTGAAAGGCTCAGCTGCTATTCATTCCTTTGGGAAACACTGGCCTGCTTTGGTAAAATGATGATTTCTTTGGAAGAAAATTTCTGATTTCTTGTAAAAGCCTTAGAAGATGCAAAAATAAATATTTTTAGTTCAGAACTGGAGAAAATTTAAATGTTTTCAGCATTTCCATAAAAAGCTGACTGCTTCAGGAGGGAAAGCCCCCACATTTCTGCCATTCCCTGTTTTCTGTGGTCTGTTCCTTGAACATCCTTCACAAAAATCCCCCAACGCATTCATAAAAGAAAATTAGAAAGAAAAAATTTCAAGCAACCTTGATATTTACAAAGGGAATTTTTATCAGCTCACAGTTTCCAGAAGAAAATCTCATTCCTGCAGAAGCAGTAAGGCAGACATATCTGTTCTAATGAATTTCACCAGGCTGAGATGTATCGGCCAAAGCCTGTGGAGGGAGCGGGTGCTGATAGCTCTGTGAGAGGGGCAGATTGACTGATAGCCTTTCTCACATCCTGCAGAGGAAATGACAAATCCCTATTATCTACTATCCTTAAATAACTTGCCACAGTCCAAACCCCCCTCTGGACCCAGCCAAAGCTCACAGAGGGTTGGAGTCATTTCAGGGGGTTAACTGAGAACCTTAGGATGGAGCCTGGTGCCAGGAAACCAGAATTAAACATCCAGTCCTGATGGTTTGTACCTAGGGCTGGAGAGAAGTTATCCTTCCAATTTCCTGCTCTTCCAAGAGTGGCAGAACCACTGTGGGCTCTTGGGGCCACTGAATGGTTAATTATTCCACAAACAGCACACATGGGAAAATGGGAGGCTGGGAGAAAAATGGAAAATGGAGTTCCTGGAAAGAAGAATCCCAGCCAGGTGCTCCACATCTCCTGGTCCGATTTCTTCTGCAGTTAGGCAGGAAAGGAGCCTGCTTTGTCCATGCTGGCAGCCAGACACTTTTCAGGGAACATTTTAATGAAATAGATAAAGTCTCCTTTTTGGGGGAAAGTTGATTAATTGGCATTTTCTGACAGAACATATTTTGTCCCTACCTACTCCAAATTAGAGAGCTGGGTCTGGCCTCTGTGTTTCAGGCTTATGTTTGGATAGCAGATAGTGAATTTTTACCAGTGAGAGCAATTTCCTAAAAATCACTCCAGCGTTCTGGCAGTTTGTAAGATGGGGAAAAAAAAATTAAAAAATGCTTAGGGGCAAATTTTCTGTGTGGTGTACAGGGAATTTTAACATGTAATAACTGCAGCTAGGTGGGTAGCTCACTATGCTGGAAATTTACTCCTTCATACCTTGAGATTATAAATCAGGGTGTTTCTTTGTGTCAGCCTTTGTAGGACTTTGCCTTTTTAGATCTCAACTTTGTAACTAAGTGGAAGCAGATAAGTTTGTAATGCACAGAGAAGAGACATTTGTACTGCTCCTTAAATCAAACAGTCCTGAAATAGCTCAGGAAGAATTCTGTGAGTCAGCAATGCTGCCCTTTCCTAAAAATCCTGTGGTAATCAAATGCAATGGTTGTGCTGGGAGCTGAATGCATTTCAAATGAGAGTTAGACCTATGTAATGAAGATAGTGGGGCATAATTAAGACACTTCATAACTGAGATTGATAGATTTGCATATCTTGACTTTCAAGGCATCTGCAGCATCCCTCCCCAGTTCCCTAAAGAAACTTTCCAAGGGTTTGGGGCAGAGGAGGGAGGAAGGTGGGCCTTTGACACCGTGGTTTAGGCGGGGCAGTGACTTGGTTTGATTTTGACCATCTGATGGTGTTTAACAGGACACATGGACCAGAAGATTATTTTAGAGTGCACCTAATGCTTTTTCTCTTCAGAGAAGTTTTGATTCCCTGATAAAAGATCAAGAACAATCTAATCCAAATTAAACTCATGATCCCCACATGCTGGAGACATGAAGGGTCTTGGCACCTGCTGCTTTGGTCTCCTGATCCCACTCCAGCTGAGCTGCTGAAACCACCTGCAGGACCTTGTGCTGCCCTAGCACTGGGTCTTTCAGGGGGATTAAAAACATCTGAAGGCTGCTCTGAGTGTCTCTGGTGAATGGCAGCCCCAGAAAAGTGCCACAAAGGACAGCAGGGCCTGGGAAGGGGCACCATGGACCTGCTGGGGGAAACTGCAAAGTTTGGCACGTGAAGAAAAGCTGAGACAAAACGTGGGTGCTATTCTACCAAAATTAGGAGGAGTTAAATCCTGTCACCAAAATACCCTTAATTAGAGCTGACTGTAAAATCCAACATATTTTAGAGGCTTTGATAATGACTGAGAATGGATAACATGGGGTGAGAGCTTTTGTTGACTTTGACTTCCAGATTACTCTCAGCAAGAGGAGCAAGGATGTGGAATGCCTTATATAGTTCTCAAAGTTTACATAGTTTATATATGCTTTTGAAAGTTATCAGATTTACACAATTTTTTCCTATATTTTTAAGTTTCCTCCTCTTCATCATATCTTAACTTGAATACAGAAGCTGTAATAAGATAAAAATTTCCTTAGCTCTTACACCATCCTAATCTGACAAAACAAATAGATCCACATTATTACACTCAAGATGTAAGGTAAACCCAAAAACCCCAATTAGCCTTTCTCAATTACTGCTAAGTTGACATGGGAGGGATGAAGATAATACTAAAAAAAAATGTTAGTTTTAAAAACCTTGTGTAAGCTGGAGAAGTTGTTCCTAACCAGCACTTGCAGAATACAATGCCAGTGTCAAAAGAGTCTTTGCACAGAAAATTGTGCAAGAACAGAGAAGGAGAACAAAACATTACCAGCAGATCTCTGTAAAATGCATGTTTCACTTTGAAACAGCTGCTGCAATAATTTGCTTCTGATTTTGACCTTTGTGAATTTAACAATAAAAAGCTGTAGCTTTGGATTCAGGTGAAGACAAAAACCTAAAAATAAACCTAATTTGTTCCAAGACAGAAAACTGGGGTCTGAGTAACTTCAATGTGTAATTACAGGTGTGCTCAGGTTCATCTTGACTAGTTCCTGTAGAGAATCAGTTGAGAACACTTGCAGTGTTAATTTAAAACTAGTAGCAGAACTTGCCAAAAGACAAATCAGGCAGGTTTCCTGCAGCTTTATATTGCTCCAGAAGTCTTCTTCCAAATGAGTAGTTTCCTCCTCCTGCTAATTCATTAATTTTACAGCGCTGTGCCTACTGTCAGAAGGAGATGTGGGAGTTTGTCAGGGTGGGTATTGTCATTACAGCTGTAAGCCATGGAAAGCAGGGTGGTTGTGAGCCCAGCACTGGGGCTGGGTCCCTGGCAATGAGCTGTGGCACGGTTGTGTCCTGCTGTCCCTCTCTCCTGTGCTGTGCCATGGGCCTTGCACTTGTGTCCAGAGGGGTTCTGGAGGCTGCAGCTGGAGAATCATTGCTCTCAGAGGGGTTTACAGCAGCTGGAGGCTCTGGGATGGCACTGAAAGGCTCCTGTGCTTTAAGGAGATCCCTCCTGGAGGTTTTGGAGTGGTCTCTGTGCAGCTAACACAAAAGCAGTGCCCAATAAACATGGCTAGACAGTCAGAGGTGAGATTGGGCAGGATAAATGTCCAGGAAAGGAGCATTTTAAAGGACAATTACACAGGCTTGTTTGATCCTAAATTTTAATTAAGAACAAATAAAATTATACTGCTGGGCAGTGAGAGATTTTTCTGATCACTTTAAGGCATTGCCTAAGGCAGTCTATGAATATTCAATGTGATGACCTCTCTTATAATCCTGCAATCACCTGGAAATACAAATCATGGAGGTTTTTTTTCCTTGAAGTAGGATTTGTGTGACAGTATTTCTTTTTCACCTGGATTGACTGGCATACCTTGAACTCAAGCATTCAGTGGTTAACACTCCTTGATCATTGTGTGTTGATCTTGACTATGCCTTTCTCATCATAGGATTGATTATTGAAGTAGTTGTGTGAGCCAATGCTAACCTGGTTTTGGATTATTCCAGTGGGTTGGAATTTTTTTTTCCTCTAATAAAACCCCTCATCTGCAGTAGAAACTGGCTCTGATGCCTCTTTTTGTGCAGGGCTGGGGATGCTGGGCACCACACTGCTTCCTACTCTGCCAGCTGTGGACAAAGCAAGCATTTTATTCCTTGTGCCTTTTCACCAGAGCTAGCTAGCTGGCTTTTATTTAGCATTAGGCTAAATAAAAATACTCATTCACAATTCCATGTAGGCCTGTTTTCTAGGCTTTGACCTTTCCCTCTGTTCTCCTTCAGAGCCTTACCAAGTGGCCCAGGTCTCTCCTGAAGGACAGTGCCCCACACTGCTCAGCCTCCCCAATAAACTGCACAACTTGCAGACTGTCCCTTTATTTATACACCCCTGTCTCTTTCAAAATCGTGGCATTCTTGATTGCCACTCAATATAATTTACTGTAATTCTTAGATCCTTTCCTGAAGAACTTCCAACTAACCAATTCTCCTCCATCTTGTATTTCTGCAGTGGAGTATTTTTGCAGGCTCTTGTTGAAATGCTCCCTCATTTGTGCTGGTTCCCCTGCTTGTTGGGACCATTTGCAATTCTGATGCCATCCTCCCACACATCAGCAGTCCCTCCTGGCTGGGGGTCATTTGCAAATGTACTGACAATACTCCATATCCCACCTTGCAGGTCAAAGAGATGTGGCATTGAACAGAGCTGGCTCAGGACAAATCCCCAGGCAATACCTTTGTTCTGTGCATCCTTCCATTTTGAACAGTAAACAATCAATAACTCCTCCCTGGTTGAAGTCACCCTGTCTCTCTTGCATCCGCCTACAGAAGTTTAATCTACATTGTATATCCATAGCTTATATAAAAATATGAGAAATGGTGTCAGAGACTCAGTGGGTTAAGTGTGATGTTCGCCCTTCTCCCTTCAGCACAAGGTCTGCTACCTTGTTGCAAAATGAAATGATATTGTTTTGACATTATTTCTACATGACAGATTCATGTGTGGGGCTGTTCATCTCCTTCGTGTCCTCCCTGGCCTTACAAATCACTTGTTTATTTGTTTCAGCATTCTCAGCTGCCCTTTCATTTCTCACTCTGCCATCCTACCCCTTGTTCAGCATGGGCACTGTCACTTTCCTGTTGTTCTGTGCCTCTCCATGACTTCTCCAAGGTGAATTCCTGGTGATGTCCCTGCCTAGTTCTGTGTAATGACCTATGGGCTGTTTACCTCAGGAGCTGACACAATCAGAGACTTACTCAAGAACCCTTGAAACTCAGTTGCTGTGTGTTTTCTTTCCCTTCATGCAGATGGTGATAGTTACTTTCATCACAGCTCTTCATTGCTGTCCACCTACTGTGGACCTGTTGATGGAGATTATTGCTCACAGAAAGCCTCAAAATCATCAGCATTCACCTCTGGTGTACAGAGGCGTGACACACCTGGTTTTCCTCCAGTTTCCTCAGTTTTTAGGGCTCTTAGGTGATTAGTTGTAGCAGGTTCTGTGGTTTCACTGACCTTCCAGCCCACCTTGCAGTGTGAGGCTGCCTGTCCTGGCAGGGCTGGTGACACAGCCCAGCTGGGAGCACAGCACTGGAGCCTGGGGTGGGCACAGCAGGGCTCTGCTGCTGCTAAAAGGGAAACCTTTGCTGCCCTCCTGCTCGGTGATCACACAGAAATAACCACGCCTGAAGTCACCTCCATCCTTGTTCTCAGTCTATAGTGTCAGTGCAAACAGACCAAGCACAGAATCGCAGAGCATTCTGAGCTGGAAGAGTGTCACTGTTGGACACCATGTATCAGTGTGGGTTCACAGCACAAACCACGAGTTGCTAGGAAAAGGGGCCTTTATTCCTTGAACTTTTCAGCTTTTATAGGGTTTTACACTACAGGGTTAACATGAATGGTCAAGGGAACATCACCTCTTGTCCCACTGGTGGGACAAGAGAAAAACTCGCTATCTACATTTATACAGAACTGTTTTGAGAAAGCAAGATGGTTTATAAATATTTTCCTTGAGTGAGAGATCTCCCAAGAAACTTTCCCTTGGGAACAGATCAGCCACTGACAGGCTGCAATTCCCTCAGGCTCAGAGAAAATCGGGTCCACAGAAGAGACCCACAGGGATCATGGAGTCCCACTCCAAATGGCTGCTATGAGAATCAAACCCACAACTCTGGTGTTGCTCTGCTCTGACCAAATGAGCCAGACTCAGATGACCTGGCCTTCATTTTCCTTTTGGGAGGCAGAAGGCGACTGGTGAATATCACAGGCAGCCCTTGTCCTCCTGCTGAGCCACTCTGTCGTGGTTCTGTGGCCCACACCACAGCTGGGAGGAAACTGCAGACAGAGAACCTCCTCTGGCTCAGCCACTCATTGTGATATATGAAAGAATTGTGCTAATTTATATAAAGTGGCTTTTGCTAAGGCTGCTTCTACTTGAATTTGATTTTGAAAAGAAGAAATTATTCTCCCTCCTTAATGCAGACTTTGTAATGCTTATTGTATTCTTTGTTCAGGTCACTCAGTACCTGAAGCATCCTACTTCTTTTCTCCTGCAGATAAAATGGTGCCTTTTGTTTCCCCTTGTTCAGCCTTGACCTCTCCTCTCGCCCTGCCATCCACATCTCTCTGATGTCTCAATTTTTCTGGGCTTAACTGGTGCATGAGGAAGCCTTTGTGGAGGATTTAAAGGGAACCATCTTGTAGGTCCTGACATTCCCCCTTCCAGCTTCAGCCCCTGGCCTCTCCCAACCCCAGCAGGATCCCTCCTCCAGTGTCCCAGCTCAGTCTGATTCATCTTCCTTCCAGGAAATTTGCCATGGGAGGCTCCTGACCCTCTGGCTGGGTAACTTGCATTTCCCAGAGGACTAATGCTAGCTTTCCTGGCCAGCTGATGTGCTCCCCTGGCTGCTACTCAATGCCTGAGCTGGAAAAATCTAATAAAACTTTTACAGCTAATAAAGCACTGCTCCTCTCACCTGCTTTTCTTCTCTACCTCTTTTGTATCTTCCCTTACTTATAAACCTGACACCTCATTTTCTTTCTCATCACTCTTCTCACGCTTGTCACTTGTCCATTTAAGATTTTTTGGCACCTGGTAGATCTGGCAAATGAGAATTGGATTGTTAATGATTAGATAAATTTCAGTGTGAAGACAGGGTTAGAAGGTCAAGATTAGATAGTTTTGAAAAAAACTAGTTAGAGTTGATGCATAAATCAGAATTTCAAGTCAAATTTCTTCCTGTTTGCTGCATTAAAAAATAAAAGGGCATGGAAATATTAAATTGACAAGGGAAAAACAACAAATCAAAAACCAGGAAGTTTTGAAACATATGTCCTGAGTGCCTGGAACTTGCTGCTTTTTGTCTATCAAAATATAGTAATGTTCATGGGAAAAGGCATTTGTTTATGTGGCTAATAAGAATTCATACAATTAGAGAAGATTTAATTAATGGAAAAAATCTGTAAGATGTACTCTTATAAATATTGATAAATATTGATGTATATAAATATACTGAGAGGGGTGTGTGTCCATTGAAATAACCCCCCTGGCTTCAGAGCAGAAAGCAGCCACTAATCAGAGAGAGTTTTGTTATAAATTCACAGCAGGCAGCGCTGCAGCAGGGCCTGGCCTGGGTACCCTGAGCACCCTGTCCTGCCCTGGGGACCCTGCCCTGGGTACCCTGTCCTGCCCTGGGTACCCTGCCCTGGGTACCCTGAGCACCCTGTCCTGCCCTGGAGATCCTGGGGACCCTGCCCTGAGCACCCTGTCCTGCCCTGGGGACCCTGCCCTGGGTACCCTGAGCACCCTGTCCTGCCCTGGGGACCCTG
>NC_031780.1:17904329-17926360 GCF_001522545.3 Parus major | reverse complement strand
ACCCTGCCCTGCCTGCAGCAGCTCCCCTGGCACCCAGCTGAGTTTCCTGGTTCAGGAAAGCACAGGGCATTTTAGACAACCTGTTTTTTTTCAGGATGGGTAAAGTGGCTGTTTCAGGAAAGGTTGATGGGATCTCTTCATGAGAACACACAGTTAGATGGACTTGAGTTTTTTACAACTTTCAAATACAAATATAGAGGCACAGAATATGGCTCTGAAGGAGTCTGTGCTCTTTGCATTCCCAGGGCACACCACAGAGCCCTTCTGCATGGGAGAGGTCATACCTGGCAGATCTTTACTGACCACACACCTTAAAACATCTCTCTCCCTGAGATATAAACATGTGTATGAATATACCTGCACCCTAACGAGATATTTCCTACTGCCTTCTTTGAATATTAAAGATCAATATTTTTGTCATTAATTTGATTTTCATTACCTCTTTAAAGCTGATGTTAAGTAACAAATTAGACTCAAAACCAACCACAAAGAGCTGTCACTGGCTGAGGTATTTGATTGCAAATAACCACAGCTATGGCAGCAACAGTATTGGTATTGGCAATAGAGTTATAAACTCAAGCACATCTCCAGAGGGCTCTATATACTGAATGATCTAAGGCTTGTATATCTTTTGTCATGCAGCAAAATGCCAGTGTAACTCACCTACCATGGGCAATCCAGGGTAGAGACTGAGAGTCAGTCCCCAAAAGTTGAAATGCACTGTTCTCATCAGCCACAGCAAACAGCTGCTGCTGGCTGTGATCTGTGGCCTTGCCACTGTTTGGGGACCACACTGGGATGTGCCCCTCACTCCTGTGCAGAGCAGGGGGGACATCCCCTGCCCCCGAGGCAGTGAAGGCTCCTACAAGGACAGGTGAGGGGTGTGAAGGTGCCCACAAGCCCAGCTGAGGTGCAGGGCTGTGCAGTCTCCCTGCAGGACCCCTGGTCAGTGGTGCTGCTGCTCCCCAGCCTGAGCTTTGCCATCCCCACAGCCAGCCTGGGGTTTGGCTGTGCAGGCATCCGCATCAATAATGTTGGAGGAATAGGTATTACTGTAAGTCTTTGATAAATAGCTACAACAAATAAGGGGCAGATAAGATGCTGTAATAAAAAGACAAATAGGTTACATGAGATAAGCTAGGAAGAAAACAAGTTAGATAGCTTTATAAATCACATCAAGGAGTTAGGAGACACACGAGTTTGATCTTTGCTAGAGAGGCTAACGGGGAAGTATGAGCAGGATCTACAGACAGGAGAGCTGGACTCTGGTAAATGAGAGATATTGGCAGAATTACAGGAAATTATCTTTCTGTCATTACACTATTTAAATCTGGAAGCTTATGTAGATTTGAACTCACATCTATCCTGCTTTTACCAATGACTTTAGCTAAAAGAACAGCAAAAATGTTCACAAAGGCCTTGAGGTCTCTGCAGAAACTGCAAGGGATGTCAGAAGTCCTGGGAGCAGATCCAGTATTGCATTTCCCTTTGCTGTTGAAGTCCCATGTGGCTCTTGGTCCCTCCTGGGATCACACCTCACACTGTCAGGAGCAGGGTCAGGGATTCCATCCAGTGCCAAGCCAAAGGATGTGCTGCACAGCTCCATCCACATGGCAGCAGAGGGGAAATTGGAGTAGGATGCTTCTTTGCAGGGCTGTGAGGGCAGGTGAGCCATGAGCCAAGTGGGGCTGTTGTCACATTTCTGCAAGTCCCTCTGGAGCTGATGTGCTTCATCCCTTTTTATAATCTCCTTGAGCTAAATGACACATTGATAAACTGTCTAGGATAAATAGTGTTTTCCAGACATTACCAGACAGTGGGGACTTTTTCAATGATCCTTTGTCACCATTTAAGATCAAAAAGGTTTGTAACCAGTGAAATGGGAGGAAGAAAAAGCTTCTTGATATTGCAGTGAGTGTTTAAGTATCCCATTGTTTAGTTAACATGTTTTGACAGATTTGGTTTCAAGATGCATAAAAGTGTAAAAAACCACTGTTATATAACCCTCATCAGTCAAGGATTGAAATTTAGATTTACTTCTTACTGAACAGAGCTATTGTGTTCTACCATGGAGCTAGTGAAAATGCATAGCCATAACAGCACTTGGATTTAAAACACAATATACCAGGTGGACCTGCACGGAGTGATCGGAATACTAAGTGTCACTGGTGGGTTGCAATGAGCCTGAGAGATTATTTGTTTTAGGAAGAAAGATGAGTAGGCTTGCTGTAAAAGTGTGAGGAATGTCTGATTGGGGTACACATGGTAGACAGGCCAAACATCTTTCACTGTGATTAAGTGGTATCAGACACTGAAGTTGGATTGCTTGTTCTGGTGATGCTGTTGCTCCCTGCGTGCCATGGCAAGTTAATCTGGTTCAGCAGTAGCTGGGGGATGAATTTTGGCATCTGAAGTATGTTTTATCACCTGTTCCCCTTCTCTGATTTCTCTATTTGAAGTTGGGTCTGTGTGTGAGAACAGTCCCTCTGAGCTTTGATCTGCTCCAGGGCTTGCTCTAACATCACTGTAATCTCTACCACACAGAACAGAACGCTTTAAAACAGAGCATGGCACAATCTTCACCGATTTTAGCTGGGTTTGTATTGCTGTTTGCTTTACCACATTCTGCAAGTTTCCACATGACCTGTACCTGCTGTGTTAGGGCTTCAGAGGGGAGTCCTGGGGACCCTGCTGACCTCTGAAACTCCAGCTTCTGCTCTGGTCCTTGCCTTGCTCCCAACAAAACCAAGATGACGTGCAAGCATGCCACATAAACATGTCACTTGCATAGGAATTCATCATTTTGAGCCTTTCCCATGCAGTACAGCCTTCCTAGCCTACAGTGAGAAACAATAACAGCAGTGCTAAACAATAACAGCAGTGCTAAACAATAATGTTTGTAAAACAGCAGGTTTTGGCTAACCAAGCTTCCCAGTGCTGTCCCTCCTTGCTGGCAGCAGCAGCTTCTGGAAGGTTGGCCAGCCTTGGCTGCAGGGCCATGCCTCTGGAATACACACTTGGCAGAAAACCCTAGTGGGAAAAGCAGGCACAGCTACTGATTTGGATGGAGTTACACTTGTTTACACTTGAACTGAGCTCGATCCCCAGCTCTGCAGTAGTGTTTAGATTCCTGGTGCTTTGCTGTGTCTGCCATTTGCTCAGGCCACCTACACACAGAGGCAATGCTGCAGCTCCTCAGGGCTTACAGTAATCTTGTTAGTTAGGGTTTTGTACAGGGCTTGCCTTTTTCCCCCCAAAAAATGTATTTAAACAAGTAGTAGCACTATGCTCTGCTTTTTTACTGAGCCAGTAGCAAAGGAACTAAGCACAACAAGAACAGCAGGAGAAATACAGCAAAGATGTGGGGGATTAAACAACAGGCATCTTCTCATGTTACCAGCAAAGCTTTTACTGAAATATCTTTACAGAAAGAATTGAAATGGTTCTGATTTTACGCAGAGCGACATTAAAAATAAACGCAAAATTTTAAGCATTGTAAAATCTCTTTTTCTGGACTGCTTCAGGCTCTGGCAATAGACAAAAATATACACTTTCTCATGTTTGCAAAACTGTTGCAGTGTTTTGGGTATTCCTAGGGTAAAAGGGGAATGGTCCTGATGGATGGAGACAGGGTTGCCACTGGTGTGCTGTAAGTCCTCTCGTAGCTGCTAATGAAGAGGTTCTTGCTGTTGTTGTTTGTAACCAAGAAGGATGAGGGCTCCCCGAGGCTCTGATTCCTGTGCTCCTGGCCATCCATAACTCTTGGTGTAGCTCATGACATGAGCAAGAAAATGAAAAGGAAAAAACATTTGTTGTCTATAAACATCTTTGAAAAATCGATCCAGTAAAATGCTCAATGAATATATTCACAAGTAATCTATGCAGCTCTATGAGCTGAAAATAAATATGGGAAAGACGAAGGTCAATCCTTATATACCTTGTTCCAAATAAATCAAATAAGTTGTCAGGTCAATTATTTGTCAAACATGAATCGAGCAGTTTTTGGTCTCCTCTAGTAGAATGTCAAAGAACCACATAATTAGTACTAGCTTGGTTCACCAGTGATGTTGACTTGGCCTTGAAGTTGTGTAGGCCACGTTATGAAGCTGCTCAGATTGTTCCTGGATTTGTGTGTTCAGTTTGGCTGTGTGTTGCTCCATGTCCAACTGGATGTATGTCACTGTGGGGTTGGGACTGGAGAGCTCCATTTTACCTCCTGCCCTGGGCAGATCCTTCACAGCAAACTGCTGTGAATATCTTCTCATTTTCTTCCATTTGCTGCAGCTGATGCCTTGAAGATTTCTGTTCCTCTGTCTCCTTGTTACCCTATTTGATTCACTTATTAGCCTGTAAATGTCCCTGGGAGCTCAGAGATCTTGCCTTGATGGGTGGGTGACACATTATTAATAGAAATACCTTTTGAGAACTCATTTGTATGTTTTGCTGGTAGGTTCTCCTCTATTCTTAAGAGTCCATGTCTGCTCTAATTTGAGAAAAGACTTTGATTCTTAATTTTGTACTCAGTACTGGGATGCTAACTGACAGCATCTCTTTGCTTTTCTTTCCATTTTAATATACACAGCATTTAAGGCCAAATCAGGAAAAAATCATTCATTGACTGTTTAACCAATGGCTTCAATAGAAGCTTTGCCAAAAGAAGATGAAAGGTTTGGACCAGTTACCAGTTTCAGTGCTACAGAAATCCTGGAAGGCCTCATACTGTATGCCTGATGCTTTAGACAAGAATGATAGGGGACAAAAGTCTGGCAAAAGTACAAGATTGTGGAACCAGGGAGTTCCACGAGTAGAGGTGGTAAAGAAGCTGCAGGATATGGGAAGGGAGGATATACAGACCTGGGAAGGAAGCTCTGAGTACAGAAGTAGAAAGGAGACTTTGAACAAATGAAAATCTCTCTAATTCCCAGCACCCACAGTGTCATCTTCAGAAGCAGCTTCTCATTTCAGTTGGCTTTCTCAGAACTTAGACTCATGTACATGTAATATTTGATGACTTAGGCAGAAATAGGTCTATTTTCAAAGCTGATCTTCACATTACATATTGAATCCATTATAGATTCTCTTCTGCTTTAATGAAAAGCCTGCATGAATGGCTTAAAAAATGAAAAGAACTTACATCATAAATCGGACTGAGGCACTTGCTTGAGAATTAGCATGAATATGTAAAAACTTCCCCAATCAAACAAATGGTAACAGTAGAACTCTTCCAATATCTCAGCATAAGTAAAAGAGATGTAAGTGCACTCTGCATTCTGTGGCATTTTGTGCATCTTTGTCAGAGGTAATATTTCCATAGTATTTAAAGGACACATTCTGTCTTTTTATACAGGGATGCAGTCTGACAGGAGAGCAAGTCCTGATTAAGCTGAGTACTTGGATCAAGAATTTATGGCTTGTGTTCAAAAACATTTTAAAAAGTAGTCCTGCTGTGGAAGAGATACAGAAGATGTACATGGAGCTCTCCATGACTCATAAGCAAATGCATGGAAGTAGTGTACTGTACCCTCACAAGGAACTGTTCAAAGGATGCCTCACAATAGTAGAGGGGATAAAAAAGTGGCATAATCCTGCTCTGGGGCAGTTCTTTCACTCCAGACTGTGGCTCCACATTGCAGTTTTCAGCCATGGAAGGGAATGATCACCAAGCAGAAAGAAATAATTGGGTCAGAACTGTGATTACAGTGTAGTTCTGTTTTGCTAGTTGAACTAGTATGTTACTGAAAAGATTTAAGAATTTTGGATTGGTAACACAAATGAACAGGCAGAATGAGAACAGAAAACAAATTAAACTTGAAGCCACTCTATTTTTCTGTTTTATTTTCTTTCCTGGGGTTTGCTGGGCAGTACAAATGTTGCCTTGTTGACATTCCTATAGCCAACAGCACATTTTCTCTGTTTGATAAGGGAACAAGTCTTTTCCACTTACCTGGGAGAACAGCACACTCAAAGCAAAACTATTATTTATTTATAGAAAATATGGGAAGGTACTTAGAGAAGATCAAGTATGTAGACTGAAATGCCAAGGTTTTCTTTTACATCACAGATGGAAGTGATTTGCTGTCATCCCTCATTTGGAAGATCCTCATCATTGTGCATGTTCTAACCCATCCATCCCCGTGCAGAATATCCAGGCCTCTGTGTGCTGGGTTGTCATGGGTACCTATGTGTATCCATGAACTCTGTTCAGATGGAGCCTAAACAGTCACATCAACTAAAAAAAAACACCTAAACCTACACAGAGAAAAATTCTCTTTTCATCAAAAGAGCTGAATTTGAGCTCACACTTCTTTCTGTCTCTCCACAGAAGCTTGTTTACTCAAAAGCAGCAAAATATAAAACATTTACAAAAACATCAGCATAGCTGCAGCTTTGGAGTGAGGCTGAGGGAAAGAATGTTTTTATTTTCCCAGAGGAGGGGTAGAATGACTGTTTTGGACTCATGACCTTGGAGAAATGAAGGACCCTCAGAAAGTTCTGGGGTTGGGTCCTGCCTTTCACCTACTCCAACATTTATGGTTGTAGCCAAAGGACAGACTGAGTCCTACCACCAGCTGCCATCTCTCCCTCTCCTAGGAGCAGGGGAAGCAGCAGATTGGAAGTAAATCACTACAAAATGCAGTATCAAGTAAGGATTCGAGCTTTCTGCCCCCTGTTCCACCTACTCTAGAGATATTTCCCAGCCTGTGGCCCATGGGTTCCCAATTTTGATGGAAAACACAGGCTGATTTTGAAATGTGACAGCGATTCAGAGGGAGGGAGGAGAGACTGCCAGATGGCTCTGCTTTGCACCTTCTTCAGTTAGCAGGATAACACTTTGTGATTTGCCATAAATTTACCATTTTCTGCTGTGCTGTGGAATGAAGCTAAACTTTTGGCCTCTTGGCTCCATCTTTCCACATAAGACCAAAATGACGCAGTATCGTGGAGGGAGGAGGAAGAATATCTGCTCTTGCATGTGCAAAGGGAATAAATGGGGGTGTGCTGTGGAAGGAAGGAGAAGCAGCTCATGAAGAACAAGACTAACAGAGCTGGAAACACCCCCTCACTGCCCACAGTGAGTGCCACTCATCTCATTCCTCTGCCTGGAGGTGTCTTAGATCCATGAGACCAGAAGGAACTGTTTATTAACGTGCTCATAATCTAAGGTGGAATTATAGCCTGAATTGATGAACTTTTTGAGGCATGTTACTGTACAAATCCAAATGACACTTTCTTTGCTAATTTTCTTTGCTCTCTCCCTGCTGGTGCAGCAGAAAATGGTGAAGCAATTCTGCTGGGGCATGGTGGGCCACTAATCTTCACACTGAGCGACAGCAGGATGTGCTGTGCTTTCAGATCTGTGTCTCAGTGTCCTCCTTTGTCCTTCTGGCCTCTCTTCAGAGCTTCCACTGAGAAGATTTTAACCATGTTTTAATTCACTTTCACACTGTAACTAGTAGGAGTGTGATAATATCACATTACATGATTATTTTTGGTAGTAGCTACCAGGGACTAAAGAGTAACAAGACTATAAATACTCATTGCATGACCTTAATACAATCCTTCTAGTTTATGAAAATGTCAATTTTCTTTTATAATTTTAACAAATATGGCACATAGAGCAGAAACTTGCAGTTGGGAGCTCTGATTTTTTTTTTTAAGTTCAAGAGAGAATTCAGTACAGAAAAGTTGTCAATAGGAGGGGTTTGGAGCATGTGTCAACATTTGCAGAGAAACTAAGTTTATGCAAGTAATTTCCATATTCTGATTGAATTCTCAACCAGGCTTTTAAAATTATAGTCCTAAAATTTGCAGTGATGTTTAATCTCTCCCAGGTTCAAATGAAGTCATGTGCATGCACTAGGCTGTTTAGCAGGATGGTGTGGCTCTAGCATCCACACACAGAACAAAGAGCTTCCTACAGCTTGGCCCCCTCCATTCTGTGTCTGCTGCCAGCAGAAATCTTCTTGTGTAACTGGTGGAAGGAGGAGCTGAGCCCAGGAGATGCTCCATGTTGGTCATCAGCTCCATCTGCTGCAGCTGAGGAAGCATTCATGGCTTCATACCCCCATGCAACCACCCCTGTCTCACTTCAGAGCAGTCACCCCCAAATCCTACAGCTCCTTGTGTCTCCCCAGTCTGTGCCTTTCCCTTGTTTGGTGCCTACACAGCAGCACAGCACAACAAGAAGTGTTCTGTCCCCAAGCAGGATGAGGTTTTTGCAGTTTTCTGTCCGTCTCCCAGACTCAAGGGTGAGCTGCTCTGGGTGCACATCTCCTTCAGCCAGGCAGGTCAGACACACGCTGGACACTGGCAGTGGCACCAGCAGGGAGCTACACTTAATATTTTGCTTGTGATCTAGGTGCATTTTATAATTAAGAGTGTAAATATCTCCTGCTTTTGCACTCTGAAATCCATGCACCTTTTCAGTACAATGCCAGCTGAAGTGGCTTCCTTCAGAGCAGACTCCCATGGCCACTTGCCCTCTGACATGAAGTGCCCAGAACCAATACCTGCTATCATTTCTCAAAGAAGCTGCTTTGTTCAGGGACAGCCCAGCCTAGGTTTAGCTATCAATTTACTGTAAATGTGCAAGCAATTTAACTCCTACTCAGAAATATATCTAAAGCATTAGCTTGCAAACAACTGTATGTGCAGAACTTTGGTTTTCTCAAGAGAGGAATGTGTGAATGTGCCGAGATAAGATTAATTAAATCTTTTCTATCTGCTCCTGTTTTAAAAGTTCTTCAGTGCTACTGCAGCAGCTAGAATCACAAATCTGCTTTTGCTGTGGAACATATCTAAATGGAAATAAAGATAGCTACAAGTATATGAACTGTGCTGCACATGTGAGCTCTGGTCAGAATAATAGCTTTAATCTAAGAATTAATATTTTTTTGATAGCACCTACTGTATTTTTGGTACTCCAATGGGAATTCCGGACTGAGAGAATAAATCCTTTCTCTATTAAAAAATCTTATTCAAATGAAAATTATAATTTAGACACAATGACATGATTTAAAATAATCTGTGTAGGTTGTAGCACAAGTCTGTCCTTAATAAAACATTGATCTCAGTCTTATTTGTCACCTCTAACAAGGTTTTTCTTGCAAAGGAAGAGCTGTCTCCAGAAGGTCTAGTTTAAACAATAAAGCAGGATGAGGAGGCTCCCTGTTTTCCAGATTGAGTTTGTTTTATGGGAGTAAATTCTATTAACTCTGAATTTAAACATAAACTCAGCAGGAAAGCAAGTATTAGTTTCAATCATCTAAGATTTTAGTTTGCTTGGGGGTTTTTGGGGGGTTTGTTTTATTATGAGACTCGGTGGCAGATCTGCTAGGACTGAAAAATTCCAGGTTTTGTAAAAACAAGCTGTATTTCTTTGAACTCCATTTCAAAAGTATTTTCAGGTCCTGGAGTGAATTAAGATGGTTCATTTGAAGCAGGAGGTCTTCTGATTGCTCCTTCCATAGTTCTGAGCAGTCTGTCACGGGAATTATCACAAGTGTGCTTGGCACGGGGCAGTGTGTCCTGGGAGTTTGCTGCTGCCCTGGCCATGTGTGGCTGACAATTCCCTGTCCCTGGCAGGGATGATCCAGATCCCTTGTGGCCAGAGCCCCACAGAGCCCCAGCCCTCACACCCTGGTGCCAGGCAGGCTGCAGGGCAGAGCTCCAGGTGCCAGGCTGTGATCTGGCAATCCCACCACGCTGACTCGAGAGAGGTTTCCTATTAACATCTGTGGCCAGAGCCCTTGCACAGGCGTTAGAAAACTACACAAGAATTCACTTCCAACTGAGGTGCTGCTAAAATGTTTTTAGCAGAATGGACTGATTTCAGGAGAGATGGGCATTCAGGCAGGATTTTCAGGCAGGTTGTCTCAACATGGGCCCTGGTTTCTTACAGAGATAGGAAAGGCAGAGAGCAGCAGGCTGGGCTTGCACAGGTCTCCCCTGCTGCCACGAGTTGTCCCACAATAGACCCATTCAAATTTTCTTTTTGTGAACTGGTGATGGTTAGAAGGCAAGGGACTTCATCACCCCAAAAAGGATTTGAACTCACATTTCCCACATTCAAGAGGTTCAGCTGAGGCCTGTAAGATTAGGATCATAGTTTAAGCTGCTATTCTCCAGTTAGCTTTCTCTCAGTAGGTTCCATGTTTGTCCACAAGTGAACAAATAAATGTTGTGCTTCAATCCAAAGCCCCAAAGCTTGTATGTGTGAAAGAAGCTGCTCCTACTGCTACACAAGCCCTTGGCTACTGCACTGCTGTGCCAGTTTGTCAGGATATATGATTATATATATAAGCTATGAATAGCAGGAAGCTTTTTTTTTTTTTTGCAAATGCCAAGGGTAGTGGGAGGATTGGAAATCACACAGCATTTTTGTGACAAATAGATCAAAATTTAATACTTCTTAACCATTGCTGCATGGGAACAAAAGACTTTATTTTGTAGATTAAACAAATTCTGGTGAGTGGCATCTGTTTCTCGTTGGCCCTCAGGGCTGATCCAACACTGCTTTTCCTTAAGCTTCCACAGCACAGCTCTGTTGCAGTAATGCTGGATAATACTATGACCAATATTGATTGTTCCAGGACTATAAAAGGTAGTAGCTGCTCCAAATACTTTGATCATTTCACTTCTCCATTGAACATATGCTATTTTCATGAAGACTTTAAAAAATCCCACAGAAATAGTTCTAATCAAAGGAGCACAGGTGAGAGTCAGCCGTGGTTATGTACGTGTTAGAGCAGAAATCTTGCAGCTGCTATGGGCAGGCTTGTGCATTCATAGCACTCAGCCTGTCTGTTTATCAATATTATGATTGCTTAAGAAGAACAGCATTTCTAAACCCTTAGTTTTGATTTTCATTGTTTTGTCAGCAATTTCGATATGATTGGCAGAACTTTGGATATAAAAGCCTACTTTAAGCACAGAAACATTAGATCAATCATAAGATTTTAGAGCTATTGCATTTGTATCCTTTTCACTTGCCACCTAATGCTGAAACACTGGGGATTCCCATTTTCAGCTTGTCTAAAAAATGTAGCAGAAGACTCAACACAGATTTATATTGTCTGCTGTACATTTTGTGATAAGCTGGTGCACACAGTCATCAAGAGGAGCTCGAGGCCTACATGAATCCCTGAAAGAATGAGTCCATGAATATTTTCAGGACAGGGCAAACACCTGAGTTGCCCCTCCTCAGCTGGGGTGCTGCTTTGGTTGTGTTGAACTGGCAGTACCTGGGGTGTTGTGTAGCTCAGCCTTGACTGCCTGTGTGGAATGGATTTTACTGTTGACTCTTCTAAGTGATAGCAGAGGTTTTACACTCTATGTCTGAGCACACCCTTAATTATATTATTCTTTCTCTGCTTGCTGCTGGTATAGTGAAAATATATTTTCATTTCAGTGATTGAAGTCTCTGTGACATCTAACCAGTGCCTCACAAAATAAAACTGTCTCTTCCTTTATCTCTCCATTATTCCTTTAGCAATCTGATTCTCTATTTTTTTTCATTTCATATGTACATTGGCTGAAAACCTTAACAATATTGCACTGTAAGTTTTATCTCTTTTATGATGTAGATTGCTCCAGTGCCTTTCCAAATAATAGTTATTTCTTCTGCAAATCCTTTGCTTGAAGACTTAAAAGTCTTTGTGTATCTACAATTACCATCTATTAATCCAAGAGTATAATCAATCTAAAGCCTCCATGGTATTAGAAATGGTTTGGATGTTTTCTCTAATTTAATCTCATCTGCAAAATTTGAAATGTGAATTTCAAGCCCATCAATCATACCATTTTTATACATGATAGTACAGTGGGAAGATTGAGTTCAAAAGTTCAGGTGTGTAACTTGTTTCTAAGGTCTTTCTGGGTTATATGTTATTTATGCTTTAAGCTTAGCACTTCTCCTTAGAGCCCTATTAGTTATGTTTGATACCATGGAATTCTATTCTGCTGGATTTTCAGTTCTTATTTTTTTTAACAAAAGAAAATAATTTTTTTTCCCATCCTAGTAATAGAAGAAATTAGGGTAGAAGGGTCAACAAAAGCCCTGGATCAGCTGAAGTCTTTCAGTGAACTTCACTGAGTTTGAGATCTGTTCTTCAAAATGGGGGATAAAATTGAGGTGGCAGCTCATTACCCTTGGCAGACAGGACTGAAGAAGGCTGAAAAAAATTGGCTACCTGCTCTCCCTTCAGTGTGGCATGGAGAGGTATGGGTAAGTGGGTGAATATTTGATTACAGGTACTTCTGGAGTGTGGGGAGCACTTGATATTTGTATATCTTACCATTCTACCACCAATATATTCACCTTCAGAAGAGAAAGTATAACAGTGTTCACTTGGAGATTTTGATAACTGGACCCTCTGGAAGTATTTGCCATAATAAAATAGTTCAAATCATCTCTGATTTATTTATTTGTATTTATTTTTCTAATCTGAATTTAAGTTTGTCTTTTTTGGTTTGGTTTTTTGTGCATGTGTGTGTGGTTTTTTTCGGTCAAATTGCTGCTGCCCCTGTAATCTGTGTATGTTTGAGAGGAAACATCTGTTCTTCTGTTTGGATTAATAATGTCCCTGAACCTCTTCCACCCTCAGGTGAGGCAGCACTGTCACCCCAGATACCTGCCTGTGGGCACCCACACTTTTCTTGCTACTTCTGGCCTGCCCTTTTAAGGAAAGACCTATTGGTCAGGTTGGTTTGGCTTAGATCACACGGCTTCAGCCAGAAAAGCAATGATAGTCATGTTCTGTTCCCCAGGAGCAGCTGGAAATGCCTGTTTGAACAGAAAATACTGTCTGTACAAAAGCTGCCTCCAGCACAGGGTTGGCTGGGAGCTATTGCTGCTATCAAATGCTCACAAGGAGATGGGAGGGTGGGAGGGAAAGGGGCACTGCAGCCTGTTTGGTGTCTGTGCTGAGCCATGGGGAAAAGGAGATCCCTCAACTGATGAGGAGTTCAGCCTGCATTTGAGAGTGTGGAGATTAAAGGTTATGTCTCTACATTCCCACTGATTTTACTGAGGTCACTGGAACCTCTCAGGGACTCAGCTGGCTGCCCAGGCACAACTAATTGCAGGATTGAACCCAGCTGATTATATTTGAAATTGTCTTTATAATGGTTACTCCACTGCAGCTCCATCATGTTGGTAGAAATCTAGTATTTTTATTAAATCTATATTTTGTGTGATCCTGGATTCCGAAGAGAGCTTGTTAAACTTCTATTTGTACTGTTCATCCCATCGAGATTGCTTATCATTGTTGCACAAGAAAAGGAAACATATCAAATAAAAAAAATCCGTTTTATAGTTGGCAAATGCCTGTATTTTGTCTTTGTATGATGTGTTGTCATTCATCATCTAACCTTGGGGAAATCACGGGCACTCTAACAATGTAAGAGGCCAATAAAAAAGAAAATGATTTCAGTAAAATTTGAGCTGGGGATATGTAAAAGAGAAATGCCCCTGGGTAATAAAAATTACCCGTGCATAATGGCTGTGGATGTATCAAGCAGGCATGCTGTGTATATCCACATAGCTCAGCTCCAGCTGTCCCTGCTCACCAGGCTCAGGTGTACAAAGACATGGCAGAGAGTTGGGAGAACAGGAGGTCAAGCGGGAAGCGAAGGATTGAGGAGCCAAGTGCTCGGTAAGTGCTTGGTGTCTTTACCCATCTCTTTTGCCCCTGTGTTAGAGCTGTCTCCTTTGATCTTGCCTTTCTCATTATTACTCTCTGCTACAGAATTTGGGCTCAGTTCCAAGGTTGAGGCCTGCTCCTGCTGAACATCTCCCGTATCTTTCCCCGTTAGTCAGCCTGTCTCATTAGAGCCTGCGAGGCTTGTGCTGTGCTGCAGCAATGACACTGCTCTCTCTTGCTTTGGTGCACTGTAGGGGCTGTGCTTCTCCCCGTTTAATAGCTGGATACATCTCCTACTGCCATCCCCTTTGGACTTGGCTGGCATAGCTTTTTTAATGTACAGCTCCTTAGTCTCACTTTTAGTTTTGTGAGGACCTAGCCCCAGTCTGTGCCTTAGCCAGAGCCCTTGATGTTCTGAACAAGAAGGCAGTTTTGTACAAGAAACCGCTTTTCCAGCAAGTCCTGTTCTGACAGATTGCAATCCCAGCAAATAGTGTGGCTCCTTCTGGAGTCTGAAGTTTACTGGATATTTCCATTTGATATTTTACATTTTTGTTTAGTGCGCTTTTTATTCTCACTGTCGCTCGAGCTGGCAAGGGGTATAAATCTCAGATTAGGGGTAGGTCAATAGGTTATTGGGGAACTGGGGCTGTCTCCTCCCTCTTGGCCAGAAGTTACCACACAGTGAACATTTGACTGCCTTGGGCTATTTCCTGCCTGCCTGACCAGCTCCTAACAGGCAAGAGTCACATGCATAAAACAAGTCACTGCTAGAAAGAAATCATTACAAAGGAGTGGTTCTGCCAGCTAACACTGGGAATGTAGGAAAGGTCCCTGAACTTTGACACTGGAGTTAGAAAAGTCTTCCAGAAGCAGTAAGTCAGAGCTCTTGCAGCTAATAAAGCTCCTTGCAGATAACTCTAGACACAATCTCTCCTCTAGACACAATCTCTCCTCTTCAAGTGCACATTACCCCAATGACTCTTTATTAATAGGAGTCTCCTTCATTTCCATGTGGCATTTTCCATTTGCAGTGACATAGAGGATTCCCAGTGAAGGCCAGACCCTTCTCCACAGCAGGCACTGTATTTCCTGGCTCCCTGCTCCCCCATCCCTCACCTTGTTGTCCACTACAGCCAATTCAAGCTTTTTGTCTTTTTGTCTTCATCAAAGTAGCCTGTTATAGCTCCTAGTGAGAGCAACTGTGAGTTTTCTCTTTGAATCAGACTGTTGCTGAATCAAGTTCTTTTATCTCCTTTCCCTCATTTTAAAAGGGTTTAGTTAATCCTGCTGGCACTAATATTTGAGCCAAAAAGCTGGGTAAATGAAACTATGATGAGCTCTGTGCTACTGTAACTGATTTCCTCCAGTACCAAGCTAGGTGCTTTAAAAATAGCTGGGGTACCAGTATGCTCCAGCAGTCATTTCTGTGCCTGGAGCAGAGACATGCCTGAAGAATCTAAATTAGTAACAACTTTGCTGACTGGATTCCAGCTGCACCAGCTGTTTGTTTAGGTAGACAGCCAAACAGCAAACACCCACAAAGCTGTTAACTCTGCAAATCTTCAGTATTTCCTAAACTACTGCTGACAAATTTCTGATGGGACCTTAGTGTCTATAAAATCTATTGAATGATGTCAAAGCACCATTAGTCAGCATGTCATTTGGCTTACTTTGCTGTGTGGCTCAGTGATTTGTTTTCCCATTTTCACTGCAGAAAAGTGAAACTGGGAAGACTTTACACAGCAAGGGAGATGGGCACAGCCCCCAGCAGCCGATGAGCTGGTGGGTGGTACCCAAATGCCCCAAGGTGTGATTTCAGAAAGATGCCTGAGCCTGAAGAGTTTTTTCCTTCTCTGTTTTTTATATCTTTGGAAACAAGTGAAAATTAGCTTTTTACAGTCTTGGGAAAGCAATGTTATTCCTTGTCTGCCCTTACTCATACAAGAGTTAGGGTGGTATCACCAAAGGGGTGCTGCAGTTAAACGTGCAGTCAGCAGGAAGCAAACACACAAAGCCATGTCCTAAATGAGCACTGTTAGGTCACGTTTAATATTGGAACTGTTCTGATTTATAGCTGCTTTAGACCTCCTGATACTCAGCATAAAGCCCTAACAGTTTTCACTGAGAAGAAGCTGGGGCTGGAGGGGAGCAGGCTGCCTGCCACAAGAGCATCCCAGGGTGAAGCCTGCACTTTATTGCTTCTTGGCATCTCCCCAGTTCTGGGATTCAGTGAGAACCCACACAATTTTCTGAAGCTGAATCCTTTGTCTCTGGCCATCACACAATTTCAGCCTGGACTAGAGAAGTTATTGCTCTCAACAGTAACAGACGCAAAAGAGTCCAAACTTCTTCTGAAAATGGAAACAAAACCAAACCAAAAAAACCCCACCACCTCTCCTGCCAGCCTACAAAGCAAGGACACCAGGCAGCAGTTCAAACAGGGCCCTCGCATACAGACAAAGCCTCCTGTCAGGGCTTGAGGCAGGAAAAATGGCACTGCTGTAGCACCACATCAGTGAAATTGTATGAGCCTTTTTATTCTCAAGGATGCAGACAGATACCACCTGAAACAAAGGGTGCTTGGAAATACCACACACCCACACAGTTAAACCACACACACATTCCTTGAGCTTCCAAATCTCCTTTGCACAAATGGCATTAACACCGCTAGTGCTGATGGGAACTAAGAGAAGCTGTTCTCACAAAAAAAACTTGTACAGAACCAAAAGGTAGCTTAGCAAAAAAGGTTTTTTGAGATGGCAAATAATAATTTCTTAGAAATCACCTCTATATTCATGACTGCAAAATTAAAAACAGGCAATGAGATTTGAATTTAGAGGCTAGGCAGCAGAAGACGGTGACTGTAGACATTATTTTTGTTGCCCAAGTTGACTCTCATTGAGCTAATTTTCATTCATGCATCGAAGTCACCTTGTAGATACCTGTGCCCAGTGTGACTCATGAAGGGAGGTGCCAGCTTGTACCCCTGGAGAAACACTGCAAATAAGGGCTGTCTCTGCAATAAACTGAGTCACACTCTCCTCAAACTGGCAGTCTTTGAAAAATGCCTGGAAATATGACCCGTTTTTGAAATAAATGTTAGTCAGTTGATTCATTAAAAGGCAAAGAGGTGGATAACATCCTTAGTGAACTTTGTGCTTTTGGCACAGTTTCCACTGCCTGGAGAGAGGCTGTGTAATGTCTTTAGGGGAGAGTGTGGCTGGGTAAAACAGCCATTTTTTACAGCTCAAAAGATAATTGAACTCTCTGATTCACAAGCTCTAGTTTTTTATGCTCTCTGTCCTCTATATGTTATTGCACAGTCCCCCTGGTCCTTCCTAAGCTCCCAGGTTAAAGCTGGCTCATGAGAGGGGCTTTGGACACTGGGTGGTGTAAGTGGTCTGAGCAAACTGAAAAAGTGCTGAAGTCCCCGGACACAGACTGTGATTAGATCATCTGATGGCCAGTTTCTTATCACTTGGGGTTTTTTAGGTTTAAATTGAAGGCAGGAGCCAGCTGGGTTAAATTTCCAGTCAGATGCAGAGGAGATTAGATGAGTGGTTTGCAGGAAAAGGAAGTAATTTATCTCATCATCTGCAGTTGGCTCTGAGGAGCAGCGCTGGGAGACACTTTGGGGCAGCAGCACCAATGACTTTTGGCCGGGAAGGGCTGAGTTCATGCGGTGGCAGACGTGGCTCCATGGCAACCTTGCTGTCATTCCTAGACTGACTGTTGCCACTCTGGCCAGCAGCATAAGAAAGGAAAAGCTACAGAAGCAGTGGTTCCTGGAATTAGAGGGCAGCATCATAAGCATGACTTTCTATTCTAGCGAGGAGGGTAGGACTGTTTCAAGCAGAAAAAGAAATGTTGCCCATGCAAAGCCTGAAAGAACTCATTTCAGACAATTCTAATATGTCTGTGTAGGAGAAAGCAATTTCTTCATCATCAACAAAACACAGATCTTGATAAACCAGTGGCTTACAATTTTATTGTAAGATTTCAGAGTGGAAAGTACATTCCAGATAAACCGTAATTAAAAAGGATTTTCCTACCAAAAAAAGTGAGAAATCTGACTTTAAATTGGTGTGAAGATATGGATCTTAATCTGCAAAAACCTGAAGGCATTAATCTTTTGAGAAAATATTTACATATGCATATTATAAGCTTGTTTGGGGATTTGTTGTGCACTGGGTGGAGACTATATTATGCAGACACTAGTGAAAGAAAAAATAAGCTTTGTAAACATGTTCTGTATTAAAACTGCAATATATTGCAAGGGTTCAGGTAAGTTCAAGGTACCACAGGGAACTTGCAAGATTAGTGGTGCTTTCCCATTGTACAAATGGTGCATGTCCATACGTGCAGGCTGGACAGATTTTCTGTAACACAGTTCAGAAGCTTCATCTGCCTCTTCCCATGCAGAAATCCCATCAGACTCTTCTACTGTAAAGGTGGTGCAAAGCTCCTTTGGTTGTGCTCTTCAAAACACTGCCAGGGAGCCACTCCTCATTGTAGAAAGAGACTGTACTTCTGAAAGTGAGAAATGCTGAAGAAATAGACCATGAGTAATGTGAAGGAATTTTGTTCTCAGATGTGGTGTCTGCTGTAAATTTTGGTGATGCTGTTGGGGTAATGGCTTCAGTGATACTGACCACATTCATGTCCCAAACGCACTGTTGCAAAATTTCACTACAGAATGTTCATTAAAATTACTTAGAATAAACAGAAATGCTAATCTGTCATGCTAACTACTATCAGTTATAAAAAAGGAGATACAGGATAGTGGCTTATCTCTTATACCTGCCAATTAGCCATGACTGAACTGCACCCATGTCACATTTTTAATGAAGTACAGGTACACCCAAGTCTTTGAAAACCTGAAAGGAGCCATGGGGCTGGGCACTAGGCAAAGGACACACAGACAGACATAAACTTCCTGGCCTTCCTGCCTTCCTGGCCTGTGGGTTAGCAAAAAATATAATATACGAGTAAACAGACTGAAAAATCATTGAGAAGTCTCCTTTCATTGAAGCAAAGCAATATGTTGCAATATACAAAAATTGATTCTTTCAAGCTGCCAGAGATATTAGAGAAACATTACAGAGAACATCACACTGGCCACTAATTCTTAAGAAAACCCGAACATCTAAAAAATAAAGCCTTTGAAGCAGTTTTGATAGTGCTGTTTTAATACATCTTGATGACATAGGAGTTTCTAAGGCAGCAACTTATATAAATGAAACAATTACAGTCTATACTAATGAACCTGAAAAAAAGAGAAATTATACATTTTTGGGAAGATCAAACAATAGCTGGGGAAGCTACCTTTGGCTATGTGATCCTTGATGGGTACATTTTGAATATACTAGAATTTCTTACTCTCAGCTGAAAGTCAATGGTGAGAGTAATGAGGTAATGTAATGCTTTACCTTTCTTGTCTTTTATAATAATTTAGTTCAAGCAAGCTTTGGGAAAATCACACTTTTATTTCAAGATCCAAAAGATCAATACAGCAGTATACATTTAGTGCTTGAGGGAAAATTTACTAAAAATCGTTTCATGATGAAAATGCCAAAGGCAGATGCTTTTGTTCAATCTGTTGCTTTGAAGTAACCTTGTAATCTTAATTCCACATTAAAGACTTATGGCCATTATATCAAACAAAGGCAGTAGGGGTCTCTGTAGAATGATTCTATTAAAAAACCCCACAGTATTAACACATTTTAATATAGCAGTCTGTGTAATTAGTTGAGACTAACAGCTGATCCTACAATGTATGAAAGACTTTGACTCAAATACCTACCCATCTGTTGTTATTTGCCTAGCCAGTGATCCCCCACCCAAGTGAAGAGTGTCACAGAGTATTTCAGACAGCACTCTTCTACCTTCCAAAATTTTGGAGGAATAATCAGCAGAAAAACAGATCAAGCTGAACTTAGAACAATTCCTGTGCTGATAAATCAGCATTTCACATTATTTCTGGTTTTGTTTTGCTTTGTTTTGTTTCTATTTTGTTTTTTTTTTTTTGTTTTGTTTTCTCTTCTCAGTTGCAGAGTCAATTGCAGCATGGAGAGAACCAGAATTGTCTATAGATACAATAAAGCTGGGCTTGCTCCCAGTCTGGCAGCCAGTGTCATTCCTGTGGCTGGCATTTCAAGCAGAGCCACCTTGCAAATGAGTTTAAGTTGTGCACAGTGTAGGAGTTTCATTCTCTCAATTCCTCAGACAGAAGAACAGGATATTTTTTCCCCTCCAATGAATGTAGTCTTATTTCCTGCTGAGATTTAATACACTGCAGGTAACTTCTGAATGTGGTGATTGTTTTTGGAAGGCAGGTAAAATGACCAAGAAGGAAATTAAACGGGACAGAGACCAAGAAAACCTATTTTAGAGAGCAGATACTACAATGCAGGAGATCTTCACAGAAGGCAAGTGTAGGGGTAGGCAAAGGGGAGCAGGGAAGGATGAATACTCAAAGCCACTAATTACAGTATTTGGAGAGTGCCTTGAGGCTTTAGTCTTTTCTCTCTAGTCCTGAGAGGAGAAGGAAAAGCAAAGTGAGCTTCCCAGCCTCCTCCCAGTGGTTCTGCTGGAACCTAAGCAGAAGGAAACCCCTCTAGGGGACTGAAAGCAGTAAAATATTTCACTACAGTTCACTTTTTTTTTTTTTTTTCAGTCTGCAAAACATGAGGGAAGTTTCTTGAAATTCAACAACTTATCAATTATTTCTATAATGGGGCTTTATCCATGAATCTGGACCCCAAAATAAGTATTGTAACTTGTCAAATGTGCACTTCATGAAACTTTTGATTACACATTTTGTAGTAAAGGTACTGACTCTTGGGCTTAAAAACATAGAGAAGTAGAGAGTGACTGCTTGACTTTTCTAGTTTTATCAATGTACATGCACCGATCCAGACTTCCTGAAATCAGTCTTTGCCTGTGACTGCCCTGCAGCTCTCACACCACCCCAGAGCCAGCCGTGCATGAGTAGCTGCAGTTTTCTCACAACTTCTGGAGGACACTATGACCAAATGAGAAAAAGGGGCTTAATTGTGCATGCTGATTTTTCATAACACATATGAACTTTAAGCTCCAGGTATTTCATGATCATACCCTGACTTTGCACTGCCCTGCGTTCCTCTCTTTGTGATGGAAGCAGACCCTCCATGTGCAGCAGCCAAATATTTCAGGTATTACAGTACTTTCTTTTGGGATCAGTGCCTGACCAACAGAGCAGTGGCATTACTGAGCAGCTCTAGAACAAGGACTCACTCTTCCTTTGCAGAGAGAGAGGGTTACCTGCCCACCCAGAGCTGTATTTATTGCTGTTTTATTGCTGCACGCAGCAGCGGACCCTGTATTCAGGTCACCGAGCAGAGCTCTCTCATTCTTATCTGTGTTTCACGCTCCTGGCTATTTGCTTTTGCAAGTGCATCGAGTTACTTGACATGTGAACCCTGTACTATGATAGTTTCTTCAGATATCTTGTAATCTTGAAGCAAGAACAAGTAATTTTGAGGCAAGAATGAGTAATTTTGGGTTCTGATGAAATCTGTGTGAATAGGAAAAACTCAGCAGGGTGAGGTGAGCCCAAGGGCTGGCAATGGCTCCAGCACACCATGCCCAAAGTCTACTGTTAAACACCTTCACCACTTCAAAATGCAGGTGGAAAACATCTCGTCCAGGGATTACAGTAGAACCGCACATGAAGTGGACATTTGAGCAACCATTAATTGAGGACAGGTCAGCGGTAGGGCAGCAATCACCCGTAAAAGATTGTATTTACATTATGTTATATTGGCTTCGAGGCCTGAAATTGTTCCTTAGAAGCCAGCACGGGTGGACAGGGCCGGAATAACCGCAGATGGTCCCTCAGGACGACACTCCCGGGGTCGGGGGGTCAAGGTGCGGTGTCAGCCCGGCCTGTGGCGGGGTGGCGGGGCCGTGAGGGGAGCGCGGCGGGGCCGTGAGGGGAGCGCGGCGGGGCCGTGAGGGGAGCGCGGAGGGGCCGTGAGGGGAGCGCGGAGGGGCCGTGAGGGGAGCGCGGAGGGGCCGTGAGGGGAGCGCGGAGGGGCCGTGAGAGGAACGTGTCGGGGCCGTAAGGAGAGCACGGAGGGGCCGTGAGGGAAGCGCGGCGGAGCGCTCAGGGAAGCGTGGCGGGGCGCTGAGGGCAGCACGGAGGGGCCGTGACGGGACCGCGGCGGGGCCGTGAGGGGGGAACGGAGGGGCCGCGAAGAGAGCGCGGCGGGGCCGAGAACGGAACGTGGCGGAGCCGTGAGGGGAGCGAGTCGGGGTTCCGAGGAGAGCGCGGCGGGGCCGTGAAGGGAGCGTATCGGGGTTCCGAGGAGAGCGCGGCGGGGCCGAGAAGGGAGCGTATCGGGG
>NC_031780.1:17848234-17904000 GCF_001522545.3 Parus major | reverse complement strand
GGGGCCGGGCAGGCAGGGCCGGGCAGGCAGGGCATAGGCTGGCGCCGGACTCCGTGCGCTGCACCCGGGGTTCCCCGAAAGGATTTCGGGCTCTGCGTGGGTCGGTGAGAGAGCTGTGAAGGGTCGGTTTGGCTCGCAGTGCCTCGTCCCTAGGCGTGCATCATCCTTTAAGTTGTCTCAGGTTTGGAAGCTATGCTTAAAGGTGACTTGGATTACATAGCACAGGGGTTTTCCCACGTTTTATAACAAAATTCAGCCATTTCTTCCCGTGCTGCAAGAAGGTGCCATTATAACCGTATCCAAACGAAGGGGGAAGTTTCCAAAGTTGCCGAGCACGGGTGAGGCCGGGGCCTGGCTGTGACCGGGGCTTTGGGGCGGTCGCTGCCCTCCCTGTGGGTTCCCCCCGGCTCTGGAGCCCCCAGCACTGCCCGGGCGTTCCCTGCCCCGGGACCCTGCGGCCGCCCTGCCCTGGGCTGCTGGGGAGGACACGGAGCGGCGCCGGGACTAAAAGCTGTCAGCTTTACAAGAAACACCGAGTTGGCCGTGAAGAAAATACCTATTTTATACCTTGAACAGCCTTAGTTGCTTTTACTGTTTGGTTGTAGCACCTGTTTCCATGCGCTGCTGTTAGCATGAGCCTCTTGCGCTTCACATATGGGATGTAGAAACAACACTGGAAATTGTTTAAGCTTCAGGCTGATGTTGATGAATCTGTTGTTCAAAACAAACAAACAAATAAATAAGGCCCAGTCAGTAAACAAGTGATAATTTACTGAAAAATAGTTTCAGTGGTTTCTCATCTTCATTGAAATCTGGATCCTCTCTGTGGGATCTCAATGGAACAGTAATGGTAGTCCATTAATTTTCTGCTCAAAAAACCCTGAAGTACAAAAGGTTAACTGAAAAATGGTGAGAAAACCAGAAATAAAATAGGAGTTTTGGTTACCAGTGTGTTCTGGTGGTTGCTTTACAACAAATCCAAAACGTTAGATGAATCATATAGTGCCAGAATGTACGCTCTGTAAGACTTCTGAAATAAGCATTGAAAATCAGGAGCTCCAGGCAAAAGAAAAATATCCTTTGAAGAAACAGATGTAGTTTAATGTTCCTAGCTATATTTCACTTGCAGTATAATAAAATAAAAGAGCTTGTCTGTGAGCTTGGGTCTAAGTGATCATAAAAATTGTATGTGACAGCCAGCAGGAAGCTGTCAGCTGCTGTGGGAGGCCTTTACCAGACTGAGCAGTGGTTGAATGCTGGAACCAGACTGGAGAAAACAAGGGAGCTGAGCTTCTCTTGGCCTGTTTTGTTCTTGCAAGTATTCACTTTTGATACCAGCTAAGGTTTATTTGCAGAAGCTTTCATAGCTTCAAAGAGGTGTGCACCACAAAGCAGTGCTTCAATCAAATATAGTTCTTTAAACTTCATATGAGAGTTTGGATTGAGTTTGTGGCTGGAGATGCCAGAGTCCTTGTGCTAACAGAAGAAACTGACCTTAAGGGACCAGCTGAGGTGTTGTATTAATTCAATTCTGGTAACTCCGCTGAAGCAAGTCCAGAGGAGGCCATGACATTGATCAAAGGACTGAAGTGCCTCTTGTAAAGAAGACAAGCTGAGAAAATTGGGGCTGTTCAGTCTGGAAAGGAGAACGCTGTGTGGAGACTCACAGCACCTTCCAGTATCTGAAGGGGCTGCAGGGAAACGAGGGGCACTGTTCATCAGGGGGTGTAGTGATAGGGCAAGGAGTAATGGGTAGAAACTGAAAGATCAGAAATTTAGGCTGGATATTAGGAAGAAATTTTTAACTGTAAGAGCGATAAGATACTGGAACAGGTTTCCCAGGGAGGTTTGTGGATGCCCCAGCACTGGTGGTGTTCAAAGCCAGGCTGTGCAAAGCACAAACCAGCTAGTGGAAGGTGTCCTTGCCCATGACAGGGACATGGGACAAGATGATCTTTAAGGTTTGTTCCTACCCAACCCATTCTATGATTTGTGTGTCTTGTGGGATATAACTGGGTGATTAGAGATCACGGACTAAAATGAAAAACTGGTGAGAATTTTGTGGCAGTTTTGTTCCAAGGAAAATATCATAGTTTTGCACTGCTTACACTGTAATTGCATGTGTATTTGTAGGGTTGATACACATGTGAGACAGCTAAATATGTGTACCCTCTCAATTTACTACAAGTCACTGAACAGACAGTCCTATGTCTCACATTTTTTCCCCATGAGCTTGAGTATTATGGGAGTTCTGTTTCCCAATTTTTATTTGCCATGGAAAGCCTGATACACCTTTTTGTAAAACTTAAATGCCCCCTGTCAGTATTGTCTCTGAAAAGAGCTCTCTGTGTTAGCTGTGCGTGGCTCATGTGTGCCAAGATCTCTGCAGGCAAAGCAGCACCTGTGGGTGTTCTGCCGTGTTGTCAGTCCATCCATGGGGGTGCCATCAGTTTGGTATCCGGGTGCTTGCAGGAATAAAATGGGAACAAGAGCTATGGAGGAAGAAAACTAAAATATTATAGTTGAATATTCTCTCTAAAACCTAGCTGGTTTTCTCTGCAGGATTCCAGAAAGTAGGTATATTTCCTGGCAAGCTCACTCTGTCTGAGGTATGAATTAACATGAGTGCTCAGCAGAGAACCTGAGAACAGAGCAGGATTTGCAGCAACACTCAGCTCAGCCCTTAGGTCCTGCAGCCCTTGCTTCAGGGTCCAGCATGCTCAGCTCTTGTGATTTCTACAGCAGCCTTAAAACAGAGACCAGGGCCATGACTCTAAAGAAACTGTGCCACTCTAAAGTAACTGCAGAGGCCATGCTCTGCTGTGGATTAATATTGTGGCATCATATTCAGACAGGGAAAATGGGATCTCTTATGTCCAACGAAGAACATGCTTAGAGAACACCTAGAGAAAATGTGCACAAGAACTTCCATTTTGCACTAGAATGCATTTTAGTTTTAGCATTAAGATCCCACTAAAAGGCACAATGGAGTGGCTTAGTAAAATTACTGGTATAAATTGCTACCTGATGTAATTATTTCTCCTTGAGTCTCATTTAGATTGTCAAAGGTTTTAAATGTAATAAAAGCATTAATATTAGACTTAAGGGAGATGAAAATGCGCCTTTGTAGCAGCTTCCTATGAACTCCAGGGTGTGGGAATAGGCCTGGAGGAGAGAGGTCAGAGTTCTCTGGTTTTTTTTTTGTTTTTTTTTTTTTAAATCACAGAAAAAGATTCCCAAACTTGTGAAGCAAGTAAAATTGCAATGAATGTGACTTTCTTCCTTCCTTTGAAGCAAAACATGAGACAGGCTGTGCTACAACCTCTGCCTGTTTTGTTGTTTTTTTTTTTATCAGCATATACAAAGGTGTAAGAACATATGGTATAAGGGTATCTGATGATACCCTTCTTTTATAAGAAGGGTATCATCAGATTCTATCTATTCTCTCCTTCTTTTATAAATGTCCTGTAAGGTGAGCACATGATTTCTAGGCCTTTGCATGTATTTACTCCAAGGGATGATCATGTTTGGAGAACAGCATTTTCAGCCTCTTGTGCATTGCTGAATTACTGAGCCACAGCTTTGTACCTGGAAAGCCTTGCCTGTTTTTAGTTTAAGGTTCACTATCTGACTTAGAACTTCCTGTAGCTTTTGCTAGGATTGTATGAACGAGCTTCCTTCAGGTGTGGGTACCCCAAAACAAAAGCTTATGCTGTGCTGATGTGCTGCAATAGGTGGTCTGCAGCCCTTGTGATGATTACCTGCCTTGGTGCTGGGTTGTCAGGTGTGTGTTGGAAGAAATAAAAATAAACACTTCTGGGTTTTGTGCACCATCAGCTGAACTTGTGAGCAGAGAGTTTGAAAATTGGATTAGCAAGAACAGTCTTTTACCTTTTAAAATTACTTATGCTGTTACATCAAGTGGTTATAAGCAAGTAAAAGAAAGTATTTCATTAGCTCTTTTATGCTGTGGTTGCAGTAGGAAATTATAGGGTTTACATTTCTGAGGTTGATAAAGTCTTTTAGGAGGTTATGCAGCTATAAATCAAAGGTTACCTTTCAGATTGCCTATGAAAGCTATATAATAATTAAGATGTGGGGGTTTGCTCCTCTAAGGTTAAATCCTTTGGTGGTTGGCTCATTTCTTGTCATCTTAACATAGTAACAAGTTTACTGCACCTTTCTGGCATCTCCTGTAAAGCACAGCCGATAGAAAGTGACTGTCCATTCAGTTGTGGAGAAGCTGAGGTGGAGGGAAAAATTTGGCTTAAATAATAGGATTTTATGGATAAATTTTATTGATCATCTCTAATACTGAAGCTCCAAAGCATAGCTTTGCTATATTAAGCATAAAAAACCACCCCCAAAACAAACTGCATTTAGATTCTTCTCACAGCATCTGGTTAAACTCCTCCCTCTGCTCCAGATCCTAGAAAAGCTGTAGTGTTTCTACTGGTAAAGCTCCGAACAGTGCACTTGTGGACCTGAAACTAATGTGGGTGAATCAGCTACATACTCTTGAGGCACTTTCAACATCTAAAATTACTTAGTAACAGCGAATTCTCTGCTTTTAAACTGTATCCTTGCAGTTGAAACTGTGTTGCGTACAATCTTTCAGAAACTTTCTGGGCTGTCTCAGCGCACTTGTGTTGCCTCAGGGTCGAGCTGTGGTACCCAATACATGCTCCTGTGGCCACATGTTTGAGTTCAGCAGCTGAAGCTGCTTGTGTGCATGCAAAAATAAACATACATACATAGAAAAGAGATGTGCAGATCCTGTGTGAGTATGGGAAGTGCTGTTGTCCTGTGTTGTGCTATGTTAGGAATGGTAAAGCATGACACAGACTCTCTACCTGGCCTGCACAAGACAGCAAGTTTTATTATTCCAGATCTTCTTTTATAGACAGGTCCAAGAAGGTCTGGAAAGGTAAAACTCTCATTGGTCATTAAATCAACACATCATCGTCACTGGTCAATTGGAACAGCACACCTTGACTGTTTTTTACAAATAAACAAGGATCCAAACAACACCTGCAAAGGTTGCTTTCCTTCTCCAAGGACTGTTTGGATTCCTCCTTATGATTTCCCAGGCCACACTTCTCAGGCCAGTCTGAGAAAGTTATGTGACTTGCTTTCACACAGGCTCAAGCTAATGCCTGAAGCCTAAAAATCTCTTACTTGACCATTGTCAGTTACCACAGTCCTGTGTCTGCTATCCATCATCTTTCCTCTTTGCCCCCTATTTCCCAGAAGGACTTGCTAGACTTAACTCCACTTCTGTTTTCAGCAACTCAGAACTAATTTTCTTCCCTCCTGCTCTGCCTCTCCTCAGCTGGCATGGGCTGCAGTCCCTTTGTGCTGTGTTTCCCAAAGAGGTGTAATGAGGGATGTGCTGTGGGCTGTAGCTGCAGCCAGCCTTGTCTGTTGTTTGCACCTTTATAGTAGAGTTGAACTAAACTAGTGAACACTGTGCATCTAAATTGTGCTAACCACTGTCTTTGCCTTTAATTGTCAATTGAAAAAAATCTCTTCTAGACCCTCTTTTTGGCTGGGGAATGAGACTTTGAAAGTGCCTGTAGCGCTTTTTGCCTTGAACAGAAGACGACTGTGTGAGCGCCTGAGACAGAATAAGGATGTCCAGAAGAATTCAATTGTTCTGCTGCAGGGTGGAGAAGAAACCCAGAGATACTGTACTGATACTGGTATTGTGTTTCGCCAGGTAAGAGCTGAATCAAAACTTCAAATTAAGAAACTCTCTTTGCATGAATTTTTTAAATGATATTAAATTATTTTCTCTTTGTCTCTCAGATGTGCATTGTCTTGCTTCACTTCAATAAATTGGCTTCTTTATAACATTGCTTCTTCAGCTTTGAGTTGCTCTCACTTTCAGTGCTTTAGTGCAGGCTCATTATATTTGTTATTTAAAGGGCCTTCACCTGTTGAAGGCCTTACTTCTCAGCAGTGTTTGAATCTAATCTTGAAGACAGCAGTGGAGTATTTTTTTCATTTTTTCAGTCTTCTCTGTGATCCAAAAAACAACCTTATTTGTGTAATGAAGCATGGTACAGTGGACCTAAGCTGAACTAATTAATAGAAAAGTATATTTCATGATACAGCAGCCTGTATCTTGGAATTTATAACATGTATCTTAAATTAGACTCTTCCTTAAGTACCCATGTGTTCTCCTGTCACAGACAGGACTTAACGTGTTCAGGGGATGTTGGGGTAAAAGAACCCAAGTTATGCATATTTCATACCTGCATGGTTTCTGCAGCACTTTGTTTTATGAACTTAATTGAGCTGTTGTGTGTTATGAAGAAACAAACCCAGTAAATTCTAATTTAGATAGTACATATCTTAATGTAGTTATTAGTCTGGTTTTAGAGGAGATGCACTTCTCAGGATACTAGAGCATATGCCTGTTCTTACCAAAATTAAATCCTGTATTGTTAGATGTTTTGTTGTTTGCTTGCTTGTTCTTAAAATAAGTCTTGGCTAAGGGCTGTTCCTAGTGCAGCTTCCTCTTCTCTGGGGAGGGTTGGGGTTTCACTTCAGCACTCTGCCTTTGGAACCCAATGAAGCTTCACTCCCCTTTTGCCTTGTCTCTTGTGACATGATTGCTTCTCCCTGATAATACATTCCCTACTTCTAGATTGGAAGAATGTATTTTAATGTGTGGTGTATGTTTAATGTGCTGAGTTAACCTCTTTATGGTAGTCTATTAATCTCTGATCCTTTCCAGTTGCCAACTAAGGGATTTGTATTATTTTAACCTAAAACTAACCAGTCTGAAAAGGTCTAGACTTAAACCCCTCCAAAAGCAAGAGTCCTCTTCCAGATATGTGGAAATAGGAATTAATATGTACTGTAGTGTATTTTTAGAGCTGGTAGAAGTAAGGTCTAAGAATATATTTTGTTTTAACCTAGGAATCTTACTTTCACTGGACTTTTGGAGTAACTGAAGCAGGCTGCTTTGGAGCAGTAGATGTTGATACTGGAAGATCTATACTTTTTGTTCCACAACTCCCTGAAAGCTATGCTGTTTGGATGGGAAAGTAAGACCTGTCTTTTAACTGCATTCTGGTGTATCTGAGTACTTTATATAATGTAACTGCCTGTAGAGCTCCAGTGTTGTGTCATTTAATCAGATTCCACCAAATCATGCCATGGGAATGATATATATATAGAGTGATATATACAAACAGAGATACAAAGCATGATCAGTTGATATTGATCATGTGATATGAAATAATCTACCACCACTTGGAGCACAATACCCTTAGAATTAGAACCCATGAATCTCATGGTAGCTCTGAGAGGAAAGTGAACCACTACGAAATGTCAGTATCTTGTGTTAAGCCCAAGCAAGTTAAATAATAAAGCAGGCTTTTTCAAGCTGTTTTGCCAGTTTGCAGCAGCTTTAGCTAATGAAGCTTTCTGAATGGCATAAGGTAGTTTAGCCTCTGATAGGGTTTTTTGAAATGAACTCACAGACAGAAAAATGTGATTTTAATGCTGTTCTGTGAGTGTGCCATAAACATCTCTCCATCTTCCTTGGTAGTAAATACTGCACACTGCCATAGTAGTGGAGGAATTGATTTATTTATGTGTTCATTTATTTTCTCAGTCTTAATTGTATTTACACCCTCTACCAAACTGTAATTTTTGTATCATCTACATTGTCTCAGAACATTGGATTGCTTCTAATTTAATCTTCTGACAAGCTGCTTCACTTCTAATTGAAGCTATCACTTATATTTTAATGCTAATTTTGGGAAAAGGAAAACAGTTGTAACTGATCCCATGTGCTGAACTGTGCCAGACCATATGGCAGGGCATGGCTGCTGTCTTCTCTGAGAGTTTATAAGAATTTCACTGTCTTAAACCTGTCTGGGGACTGAAATTGTGATGGCATAAAAATCTTCATACTGCTGTCTGAAATATTTTAGCTGTGAGCCACACCTGTCTGGGAGGGCAGGTTCTGTAAGCCCCCCATGTGTTCTGAAATCTCTTCCCACTTGGTGCTTGTTCCCATTTATAGATAAAGATTTTTCCTATCTTTAAGTTCTCTTCTGCAAGTTCAAAACAGCTGTTTCGTACCCACACCGATTGTGCCTAATATAAAAAAGCTTAAAAATATTATTGAAATTCCAGCATCTCATTTTGCATTCTCAAACAAAATATTGTGGTGTTTATAACTGGTGGCCTTTTTGATTTGTTTGTGCAGCACATGTTATCTGTCCATTTACATAATTAAGTCTAGTTAAAAGTGATTTACTGTCATTGTGTCTTGTTGCAGAGTGTAACAAATGGTCTTAGTTGTTTTCTAAATTCTTCTCCTTACCCTTCCTGAATTCCTGTGTTTGAATCTTGTTTTCTCTTCTGTCAGCCGTGGTCATGTACTTTTTCTGCTTGTCAGAAGGAGGATGGGTGAATAACTCATTTGTGAGTCAGTAGCAGTTCTGCTTCATAAGTTTGTTGGCAGCGGGTGCTGCACACAGCTAGGGGTTGTGTTTCTTCCCAGAAGATTCAATTTTAACTCAAAATTAGCACTGAAAGAAAAACACAAGTAAGTATGCCTTCCATCCACTGCAGTTTATTACTACAGTTTGCCTCAGAAATGCTTACTTCATGGAAGGCACTATTTACCCACTGGAGAAACAGTCATTTAACATCAGTGAAGCACAAATCAGTGTAATGCTTTGGGTGGTGTTTGAGAGATTGGTATCTTGCAGAGGTCTGCAGCTGGGCTGCTACTTCATAGCATGAGGTGGAGTTGCTTTATCCAGTGTCTTCTGCTTTCTTATTTTTAAGACAGATGTGGGAGTCTATGAATTTGGGCAGAAACACATAGATTGTCTTAAAATTAATGAAAAAGGCTCTTTACTACAGTTTTACCACTGCTGTACAACTAAATGTATCATTTGATGTAGCATTGTGCCTTCACTTCTGAAGAACACATATTTGAGTTGCTTTTGAAGCATAGTGTGGATAATGTGTTGTTCAGAAGGGTTCATCTTTTTGCCTTGAAGTAATACAAAAATGGGGCTTCTTGCCTCCATCCAAACTGCAGTCTTAATTTGGCCAAAGCCAGTGCAGTATCTCAGAGTGCTTGCCTGGAGACCAGCAGACTGAAAGTTTACAAATGAGACCATGAACAGCAGAATTTTCCCAGCCTCACCACTGCTCTTGTTTTTCTGAGTGGTGCTGTATGCTGAGGGAGCCTGGGGGCTCTGCAGAGCAGGTGGACATGGAGGTGGGGAATGCACCACTCTGGGCTGGGACCAGCTCACAACACAGCACTAAGCAGTACTGGTGTTGAGGGGGACTGCCACTTTGCATGTGTTATGGATGCTGAATGTGTGTGTGCTCTGAAGGTTGGTAAAAATAGTTGTAAGGCTACCTTTCAGGAGTCCTTCAAGCCAAAATAACCTCTGCAGTTTTAAAAGAAAGGAGAGATTTAGTTTAACTCCCAGACTATGGACCTTCTCTAAAGAAACCCAAAGGCTCCAAGGTGGCAGTTACAGAATTGTATGAGGGTAATTGTAGGACTGGTGGTCCTACATTCATGGAAGGGATCACAACAACACTGCTCTGTTTTTAAATTATGGGTGTGAGTATTTCTCCAGATGTTGGGCCAGCCAATTTCTTAGTTGTTGGCTGGAAAAACCTTTCCAAGTAAGAGAACCACTTTGCATGTCTCTTGACTTGTACCTCTGCCCCCATGCCTCCATCATTTGTAAGGCAGGCACAGAGACTGAGAATGACTCTGAGCTTAATGGGTGGCTTTTCTGCTCCTGAATATTCTTCTGTTTTTAACTTTAGAAGGAAGAGTTTAAGAAATTAATCTGGTAATACAGGATAGTAAAGGCTTCAGAAGTGTAAATGTTTTGTAAATGTCCCTCTTTCTTGGCACAGTCTTACCTAGTCAAGTTTTTGGTGCAACAAAGCTGTTAGCCATCATTTCTATTCCTGGAAAGCATTGAGTTGGTATGACTGCATGTCTTCACAAAGACTTCAGTTTTGCTAATTAATGATGCACCTGCCATTTACCTCCTTAATTATAAATGACAGAACTAGTCAGTGTGCTGATTAAAGATATTTTATAAAGTAAAACATACTGTACAGCAGCTGCTTTATGTGGAGAGCATGCCAGAATAACTTAATAGCCTTGCCACATAGAGTGTTTTTAATAGAAGACAAAAAAGTATTTAACCCTTTCATGCTCTAACTTTAGAAACACAAATGTGTTAATGGTTCAGAGAATAAAATGGTGCTGTGGTGCCCAGTTAGTGGTGCAAATTGCTGTGTTTTCTCTGAAGCTTTGCTGGATGACTGATAAATATTGCAGCTTTAATCTGACATTTCACCCACTATAAGTAATGTTTTTCCATGAATTTGATTGAGAGATGTCTGTGTGTTCAAAGTTGAACCTTGGATTAGCGCTTGGAGCTGTAATAAAGCACAGTGAAATGCTTTGCAAATGTTAGTTATTTCTCAGTGACCTAACGAGGAAGCTCTTTAAAACGTTGTAATAGATTTCAAGTAGGTTACAACCAAAATCAACCTTTGGTTTTGATGATTACACTTGACTGACATCAGCAAAGCTGAGTAGTTTTACTGCCTTTTGAAAAAAAAAAATGCAGACGTATATGGTTGGGTTTTTTTGTTTGTTTGCTTTTTTCCTCTAAACACTTTTGTAAAAGAAGTAGCCCCTCAGTCTGTGTGGCCTTCTACCTTTTTCTTATAGACTTTTTGTGACCATGAGAATTAGAAGCTAAGAAATTGATTTCTTGATTCCTTCTCTTAATGCAGATTGGTGAGATTTTGTGGCATTTGTATTTTGAATAATGGTAAGTGTTAAATCATGCACAGCATGTTATGTTTATCTGACTGTATCATGCTGATGGAGATTGGTGCATTAATTACCCTTGTTCTGGCAACAAGAGGGCAAGGTCTGTAGAAGGGAAGCTGACAGTGGGGACAGCTCTTTGGAAAGGGAGTGGAGTGTGTGTGGGGGTTATAGGGAATGAACTCCAGATTACCTTAATTGCTCTTCTTAATGTACATTTTGCAGGTATGAAGGACATCTTCTACGGGAGTTTTATTAAGGTGCTGTGTGTTTTTTTGTTTCACCTTCAGAACTGATCTGCCATCTCCTGCTATTTTTTATTGTAATTTTTTCTCTAAAATGAAATATGCTTTTCTTTTTGTTGTGTCTCACAGTTTGATCTTTTACTGCAGTTTGTCACTTCCCAGTATCCACTGAATCTTTATTTTGCTGTTTAAAAAAAACCCCAGGTTTTAATCACTTTAGGTCATCTTAATACTGTTTTCTACCAATTGGCATTGCAATTTATCTGCAAAGTTTGTTACCACCTGGAAATGTTCTCTGTGGGTCTCAAAACATACTCAGTTCTGCTTCTGTCTGTGAGCAGTGTCAGAACTAATTTCAATCTTTGCAGTATCCCACTAATCAAGACTTGCAGTCCATTTCTGTTTATTCCTTTAACTTCTGGGAACATCAGTTTGAATTGACACAGCACTTTTCAGTGTGGCAGTTGGAGGTTTTCCCACCCAGGGAATGCTCATCTTTTTATTTATTTATTTTAATTTCTGTTTTAGGCTTTTCCATTTTCCTGTGATAGCCAGTCATTTGGTTTCAGGTTACATTGTAGTGTTTCTGTCCAAGGCAATTTGAGTTGATTTTGGAGAGTAGCAGTCTTGAGAGAGTTTTTAGTCAAATATTTTGCTATTATTCAGGTAGTACATTTGTTGTTTTACTCTTCATCCGATCCTTTCAAAACTACACAATAAAGCTGGCTGCTTTTGGTTGACAAAACTTACTTGTGCAATTTCCTGGGGTGCTTATTTTCCATGGGTCCAGTTCTCTCCTCATACACTGATTTCCATTTCTTGTCCCCCATTCATTTATTATTGCATTTCGTAGAATCATAGAATGGTCTGGCTTGGAAGGGACTTCAAAGTTCAAGTTCCAACCTCCCACCATGGGCAGGAACACCTTCCGCTATCCCAGGTTGCTCCAAGCCCTGTCCAACCTGGCCTTGGACTCTTCCAGGGGTGGGGCAGCCACAGCTGCTCTAGGCAACCTGTGCCAGCAACTCAGCATCCTGACAGGGAAAAATTCTTTCTAATATGTAATCTAAACTATTTTAGTTTTAAGCTATTCCCCCTTGTCCTGTCTCTCCAGGCTCTTGAAAATAGATTTTCTCCATCTTTCTTTTTGGCTCCTTCTGGCAGTGGGAGGCTTCAGTTAGGTCACCCTGAAACTTCTCTTTTCCAGGCTGAACAATCCTGGTTCTTCCATCCCTCTGCTCATCCTGGAGCCTCCTCTGGGCTCTCTGCAGCAGCTCCAGCTCCTTGCTGTGCTGGGCCCAGCCTGGGGCAGCTCTGCAGGTGGGGTCTCACCTGAGGGCCAGAGGGGCACAATCCCCTCCCCTGCTGCCCTCGCTGGCTCAGCCCAGGGCAGGGGCTTTGGGCTCCCAGCGCCCACGGCCGGGGCAGGACCAGCCCTCACTCACCAGCTCCCCCAAGTCCTTCTCCCAGGGCTGCTCTTGACCTGTTCATTCCCAGCCTGGATTGATCCTGAGTGTTCTTGAGCTTGAGCACTTGGTCTTGTTAAACCTCATGAGATTCCCATGGACCAGCTGCCCAATTTCTCTGTGGATAAAAATGACTTTTTCAGAATAATTTATGTCTGTATTGCTCTTGCCAATTTACTGACAATTGTTTTATCTAAGAGCACTGCTCAAATGCTCAGATTTCTCAAATGTTCTGTTTAGTCATTGTCCCAGTATTCTTACTGTCCACAAGCCTTGCTTGGTCTGGGATGAATGTGTAATTATTTTTATAAATCTTTGCTTTGTTATGGCTTTTTCAAACAGCTTAAGTTTCTTGTTGAGAAGGCTTGAAACCCTAATAGCAATTTGTATCAATCCATTGACTGGCCATCTCTACCAGCACACACCTTTAAGTGAATGCTCCAGTTGATGGTTTTGTAAGCATTAAGGGGCTTCTTTTTCCTCTGCTCTGTTTGATTCAGGCATATTGAGAGAAGAACCAGCACTAAGCAAATCTGTTCGATGATGCTGCACCAGAGTTTTTTAATATCCGGATGTGGCTTCAAACCACAGATTGAGATAGCACATCTCATTTTGGTGGTGCTGCAGGGAATGTTGATAGCCCCCACCAGGCATTTCTTATTTTATACTTTATGTAATGTGCTACCAGGAGTACTGAGTTCAGTGATATAAACTCCTGATAACATTTTGAAATATCAGAGAATCCAAGTTGGGTTTTTTTTATCAGACGTGCTCTGTGTTTTTTCTACAAGGACTTGGCTGCTGCTGGTAGGAAGGTGAGCTGCAGCAAAAGAAATGTCTGTGGGGGTTTGCCAGCAGTGCTCCAACAAGGATCTGTACCTCCACTCTGCACCTCCACTCTGCCTTCTGCTGTGCCACTGCCCAGCCTGAGGGCAGAGCTCTGCTTCTTTTTGCCCTGCATTTGGGAGGGCACTTCAGTGAAAAAAACCTCAAGTGAAATACCTACAGCTGTTCCTCTATTCTTGCACTTCTGAAATTCCACATTCCTTGCTCTTGATGTTATTTTCCTTAGGTTTTTCATTCCCCGTGACCTGTCTGTGTGCTCAGGAAGGACTCTTTGACAGAGTGTGGTCTGTGTTGAGAAACAAAAAAAGAAAAAACAAACCCGACTGGTCTATTAAAATATGTTTGGGAAATGTATCATTAATATTAATGCTTCTTAAAAGTTAAATGTGAGTGCAAAGTGGGCAGATTGTGTTTTAGTGCTGTGTTTTGCTGGAGCTCTGGCAGTCAGAGCAGGTGGCCACAACCCCAGTCCTGGGGGACACTTCTTTGTCTGGCAGGGACAACGTGATGTCGTGGATACGGCACTGTGAGCAAGGGTAGGTTTTGTCTTTGCTTTGTGCCCATTGATGTGGCAAGTTCATTTAATTTCTTTGTGGCTTGGCTTTCCTTACAAGTTGTAAAATGGGAATGTTATCCCTTTTCTTCTTAAAGCTGTTCATCTGATAATAATAACATCTTATAATAATATATATAATGTCTTATAATTATTTAGCATCTTAATAAGGTCATTTAATGCTGCTGTAAAAATCAGTGCTGCTTTCTCTCATTCTGTTACTGATTAATATGGGAAATGTGAGACATGGTACTCACATTCCAGAGCTTGCTATATTGCTTTTATGTGTGGGATATTAAATATTTCTTGTTCCCCCCACCCCAGTGGTGTTTTTCCAAAGTACAAGCAGAGCATCTGCAATTGGCATATTCTGTATATAACTTCTTTTGTTAAGAAGCATGAACTGAGACCACTGTTTGAGTGAAATATTTACTATATACAGTAACCTAGAAATTACACTTAATACCTTAACCACTATAATTCTCATACTCTTTTTTTTGAGAAGAGAGCTTTCTAATGAGTATATGTCATCAGTTTAATGCTACAAGAAATCTTTCGGGGATTTCAGTGTGTAAACATTTCCTTAATCTCAGTTCTTTCTGTATAGAGCCCTTGACTCCGAGGAATAATTTTGTTTGCAGAGAGGAATAAAGGAAAGGTTACCAATTGCAAGTTTTCTCTGTTTTTGTTGGGTAGCTCTTGACAGTATCTCTTAAATGTCTAATTGAGACACTGCTGCTTGAGGTAAAAATTATAAAAGTCTAAAGGCTTGTTCATCCTTTGGAAACGCCTGTGGTGGGAATAGCTGAGCAGGAGCAGTGAGACTGTACACTTGAAGCTGATGAAACAAGGAGGTCAGTTTGGCTTTTACTAGGACTTACTGTGAGATTCTCCTCAGTGTTTTATTTCTGATTTCCTAAGTCAAATGGCCTGTATTGCTGCTCCTAGTTATTGTGATTCTGCATGATCTGTATAGCTCTGGGAAGTTCAGTCTCACATAGCCATGCTCAGACAGATGGGGCTTCACTTACAGTCCTGCTTGTTTTCCAGTCAGATCAGCTTGAGTTGTCATCTTCATCTTGATTTCTTTTAAAGTCCATTATTTTCTCAGACTTCATCTTACTGTAGGCTGTATCAAAAGGAACAGGGAATCTGAGTTTGCATGTGTGCAGGTAGTTTTGTCTTTCAGAGTGTAGCAGTAATCCAGGGAAATGTGGAAAGGGAATACCATTAAGGTAGCCAAAACATTGCTGGAAGTTATCTGTGATACCAGCAAGCCCATTAGTACTGTTTTGTTTTAAATCTAGTTTGATGTCTTTTAATCTTATTTGAGATAGTGAAATTCCTTTTGGATGTAAAGGTGATGGCACTTTTTTGGACAAAATCAGGAACATCTGCTGGTGTCTTTTAAAAGTGCACTGTGTTGTTCTTCCTAGCAGTTCTTGACACCCTCTTGTTTGGTTAATGCTTTACCATCTGTTAACTTGATGATATTGTAATGAGAAGGGAGTTTATTGGTGGATCTTTGACAGCATTAAAACTTTGCATCCTTTTTCCTCTTTCAGCTCTACATATGCTGATGTATTTCTATTCTTCTGCTTTAAATTTTGCCAAGGTTGTTACTCTGTGTTTGCAATCTCTGAAATTTATACTCTGCTTTAAGCTCATTCTAGCAAGGACTGAGAAATGAGTTGTTGACTGTGTAGAACTTCAGGTGCTGAAGATTATGCTTGTCCAATTTTCTCCTTGTGCATGTGCTTTCCCTCATTTGTGTGAGGAAAAATGTAATGTAATTCATGCTGTGTGTGTGTGCTGCAGCTCATGTACAGATGCTACCTGCAGGATAATGTAGGCATTCAATTTGCTCAAGACAAAGTGATTTTGCCATAAAGTGATGTTTTATATCTGTTACTCTAAATATGAAAGTTAGGGTTGAATGGAAGAAGCAGAAAGCTTTACTGTGAAGTAAACTAGTTTTAGCCTTTCTGTCTCACTGCATCAAGAGTCATCCTCTCCTGATTTTGTGACACAAACTTGGACAACTCTTTGTGTATTTAGGCAATAAAACTTGTCAAACCTATTAGGAGAATATTGTACCCTGAACATTATTGTGTAGAAGTCTTTGTTATTGGTCCATTCTGTTAGTGTTCCAGTTATGTTAATCCTTACTTTTAATTAGTGCTTGTGAAAACATCACTTGCTGGTATCTACCAGGAGCTGTGGATCCTAAAGCCAATAAGACTTGTGGGTCTTTATTCTAATTGTAGGAGAGAGTCTTTAGCATGACATGTTGCTTTCTGTCAGTGCTTGCTGTCTTCTTCCCTGACATAGTAGGAGTTCCTCAAGATGGTTGTTGCCTGGTTATTTTGAGATTCCTACAGCTCCTTTTAAAAAACACACCAAATTAATGCTGTTGGGTGTTGCTGATGGGTTGGTTTTTGGTTTTAGCAGTTTTTTTGTGATTTGGGGTTTTTTTATTTGTTTGGTTTTTTGTGGGTTTGTTTGTTTTTGGTTTGTTTTTTCTTCCTAAAGCCAGATACAGTGATTAGAAACTGTAGGTATTTCCCATTGTTTGCCCTAATATACATTCAGTGATAGCATGAGTGGTCAGCCATCCAGAATACTGCTTTGTTGTCTGTGCCATTTGATATTAAATTAATATTTCATTTTGCAGAAGAGCAGTTACATCCTATTGGTGCTCATGGTAGGCTACACCTATTGCTTTCTTTTACATGAAAAATTAACTTTTAACTATTACTTCCAGAATATCTGAAAAACACAAACAAGGCCAGGTGTGAGGACATAAGGAATTCTCTGAATCCATTCAAATCTTAACATTAAAGGTGTACAATTTGTTTAATATTCATATTGAACATATAATTTAGAATATTTTTCCCTAGATGAATATTCTACATTCTAGGCTGTGCAGTAAGATAACTAATCTTGAACTGGGAGCTTCAACTGAAATGCCAAAGAAAAGCTAAATAGGACTGATGCAGGAAAAGCTGAATTTCATTTTAGAGCTGATCCACTGTAAAAACTAAAAACTGAAAATCTATCCTAGAATCACTGAAACATGGAAATACAGAGCAACCTTTAGGAATAAGTGTTAAATATATTAAAGTTTGGATGAATGTTTTGATGCAAATGAAAGCATATACATAGAAATGTGTATCAGCAATTAGGCTGCAAATATAATAGCAGGTGGCTTAGATGTGTTTCTTTCAAGAATAGCTATCAGCTGTTACAAATTCTGTTCACAGTTTTTCTTTGGCATTTGTGGTTTAGATCCATCTCATTTTACCTCTCTTCTGAATACTGTTATGAAAACTAGAACAATTTTTATCATGTTGGTATTACAGGGCTATTGCTCCAGAGTCCTTTAGCATACAAAGAAATGTTGCTTAATGGAATTCTTACAGTAATGTCAAATTTGTACAGATCTCTTACAATTTGTGTTATGAATTCCTGTGCAATGTAATGAACAACAGGTTTAAAATGTTTTTAGAGGAGACCAAGTTTTTATCTGGTTTAAAGTAGAAACACAACATGGTTGATAAACTGCTGCAAAGAAATTGTGATTTGAATTTTGCCCAAATATGTAAAAGCTTTAAAATAATTTTTGTTCTGTTTATAGATATAGATATATAGATATAGATATATAGATATATAGAACTAGCTATTCATCTTAATGATGGATAAACAGAGGAGTCAGTGTTATATTCCAGTTTGAGGATCACATTGAAGTGGAACCAATCCTAATAATGTGGTCTGGCAAAATCTGAACTGGTGTGATTTGGTTGTAATTTGATGAAGCATCTTGGTTTTTAAATATGCCATCATGTACCATTTGAATTTAATTAAACCAAATGGAAAAGTTTAGAATAAACTTGGATTTTTTCACTAAGAATTATAACTGACTAGGATCTGTGATTGCTAGTTTTTAATTCTATGCTCCTTGACACTTTTACTGGTGGTTTTTGTGCTTGATAAATGTTTGTAAGAGAAATGAAATACAGTTATTGTAAGGTATTAATTTACTCTCTGATTTAATGTTTCACACTGTATTTTTACAGTGGAAGTTTTGCTGCTGCTCCACCACCTCTTTTTTCCCATTGCTACATGAGAAGAATTTTATTTAAAATAAAGTTGTCTTTTTTTGTCATTGAAGGATGAATTTTCAGTATTTGGTGCTTAAATAAAACCATAGCTGTTAAAATAAGGCAGTGTATAAGAATTCAAATCTTCTTAAAACATAGCTTCACATCTTTGTGCCATTTTCAGCATTTCCCAATCACTGTGAAAATCTTGGGAGTAAGAAACCAAGTGGGTGATCTAGATGGGGCAGAAAAACATGGAAGAGAGAGGAGTTTCATGAGAAGCATTAGCAGAAAGTAGACAGCTTAATTTTTAACTCAAAATAACTCGAGCTTTTTCACTGGAAATTGGGATGAATTGTAAGTAATGAACTAGAGACGGTCTCTTGTTTAAGGAATCCTTTGTGGCTGAAAATAAGAAAAATGAGGACCATATTAATGTAAATTAATATCAGTGTAGGAGTCTTAAGGTTTTCTTTCCAATGGCCATGAAGTCTGTGATGATGAATTTTTGCTTAGATGCTTGGCTGTGAGTACATGGGCATGTTCCAGGAGTTTGGAGTTGCTTATTTCCACTATAAGAGAAAGTGATGACTCCCCTTATCCTGGAAGTTAACTATTGACAATTCTAATTAACTCTGGTATCTGCTTGGCTGGAGTTATAAAACTATAGAGGAAGGATATTGAGCCTTTTTAGGGCTGATATGCATTATTCTCTGTGGGTTTTTTGCCAAATTGTGTTGTCAGGGAATCTAAAGAATTTTGCACGCCCCAAGCCCCTGCCTGAAAGCTGTAAAAATTAGGTCATTGCTTCTGTTCACATCTGTTTACAAAAGGGTTGGGGTTTATTTTTTTTTAATAGGTAAATAGGCATGATTCAACAATATCTGGGATCATATCTTGCACTTGGGTAATCCTTCTAATTAATTTATGGCTTGCTGTGGGGTTTTTTGCACATAGTCTCTGCAGCGATTAATCAGAATTCTAAAACTGGCAGCCCATAGCAGCGTTACAGATGACAAAGCCAAACCTAAAAGTTGTAACCAGTTAACTTACTCTAGCTTCTTGAGAGTCACTTGTAGAGAGAAGTATTCCTCATCCCTGGGAAGTGTCAGATGTACTTGAAATTATGATAACTGGATATAACTTCTGTTTTTCATTATGCCAATGAGCATTTCATGGGAGATACCCTGTGACAATGGGGATCAGTGCTGGCTTTAGCCTGTTTTGCATTCAGATTGGATAAAAATGGGTACTGAGCCCTGTATCTGCTCAGGAACTCTGCACTGGTGCTTTTTACAAAAATTACCATGCTGTGCATAATTACCTTTTGTTGATCTCCACTGGGGAAAAAATGGAAGAGAGTAGAGAGAATATGGAAAGGACCTTAAAGATCATCAAGTTCCAACCTCCCACCATGGGTAAGGACATCTTCCACTATCCCAGGACGCTCAGAGCCCCATCCAGGCTGGCCTTGGACACTTCAGGCATGGGGCAGCCACAGCTCCTCTGGGCACCCTGTGCCAGGGCCTGCCCACCCTGCCAGGGAGGAATTCCTTCCCAGTATCCCATCTAACCCTGCTTTCTGTCAGTTTGAAGCCATTCCCCCTTGTCCTGTCAATCCAGGCCTTGGCAATGTCTCTCTCCACCTTTCCTGTCAGCTTCTCCAGGTACTGAAAGATCCCAATTAGGTGATCCCAAAGCTTCTCCTGTGCAGGTGAACAATGGCAGCTGTGGCAGCCTTTCCTGCCAGCAGAGCTGCTCCATCCCTCTGCTCATCCTGAAGCCTCCTCTGGGCTCTCTGCAGCAGCTCCAGCTCCTTGCTGTGCTGGGCCCAGCCTGGGGCAGCTCTGCAGGTCTTACCTGAGTGGAGCAGAGGGCCAGAATTGCCTCCTTTGGCCTGTTTTTCTTCTCTTGCTTCTCCTTCTCCCTGAACTTTGGTTGCTTTCTATGCTGCTTTTCTATATGTGACAGCATAGAATTTTTTGGCTCTAATACAGACTTCATGTACACTTTTTCCTTGCACCTCTGTGGTTCTGCAATAGAGTTGGTCTTAGAGATCTTCCCAGTGGGAGAGGCAGCTTCATCACTGGAGCATCATGGCTCCCATGGGATGGGAGTTTGTGGGAAGTATACATGAATTTATTTTTCCATCTAGTTGGAGGTGCTAAATGACTGTATAAAAAAAGTGAGGCAGAGCTGTGAGTGCTTCAGAGAGGAGCTGAGAAGTCTGGCTCTCAACTTTGTGCTAAAAGTCTTGCTGACTTTTGAGTGAGATAGCAGGAAGATGAGCAGGGAGGTACACATCTGGGAATCGTGGCAACTTGTCATTAGGTGTGATGAAGTCAAAAGTATCTCAAAGATGACCTAGTTTAACAACTGAGAGAGAGGATGGAGGATTGTGGGAAGCTGCTGCTCTGTTTCTCTTAAAGTAGAGAAAAATTCCTCAGCCTTGAAAGAATGATGAGCCACTTTTGTTCCTCAAAAGAGTCATAGTGTACATAAAAAGAGATGTTGGAGGGATTAAAGCTGGAACAGATTAATATTAACCATAACTGAAGAATTAAATTAGTAGCTGTGTGCTGTAGGCTACACAATTATAGAAGGCAACTAGCAACAAGAGGAACAAAAAAGAAGAAAGAGCTTGTGAAAAGAAAGAAATTTTCTTATTGGAGTGATGGAAAATGAGACCTATTCTTACTTTAACTAAATTAAATGAAGTCAATAAAATCCAGCACACTTGTGGGGATATTTTTTGTGAAATATTTACTTTACATTAAAGAGTTCTTTGATTTAAACAATGCAGCTAATTATAAAAAGGTGCTTTGGATGTATTGCTCTAAAGAGCATATGTTACCATAAATTACCATTGGCCATACATTAGCTGGTTCGACATTTGAGATTCTTCTGATACCAGATAAATTGGTTAAAACTGTAAAAGAGAGCAACACTGGAAGGTGCTAAATCTATTCATCATGTTTCTGGATTATTAAAATATTTCATTGTGTGAGGAATGAAGGAAAAATCAGGAGATGCCTGTAGGAGAAACAGAGTATGCAAAAGTTGGAGGTAAGGGAACTATAATATAGAAAGTATTTAAAGATAAAGATGATAATAGTGGGTTTTTAAAAATTGTATGTGAAATAAGCTAGGGATAAAAGATAAATGATAATTGCTTTGAAATCTCCATCACTGATAGGAAGAGTCTGCACAAGGGGTATTGCAAAAGGGAACATATAATGAGATAGTTTTGTGTTACTTCTGAGTAGCACTTTCACAGATAATAATTTTTTTTAAATCTGTGATTTTCTGCTTGAGAATTTCATGTTGTTCATGTCACAGCCCAGTACTGTTTGGAGCATGAAGAAATGTAAATGCTAAAGGAGCAGACAAGATTAAAAACATGGACATGAGGCAGTGCTCCAGCCTCCTGGCACTGCCAGCAGCTCCCAGTGCCTGTGGTGTGGAGCAGCTCCTCAAGGTGCTGAGCTGTGTGTCCCACCACTTGTGATGCTCCTCACTGCAGGGGTTAGAAATGCTCTTTGGCCTCCAGCCTCACTTGTTCTTTCCCTGGCTGCTCTTGTGCTCTTCTTGTGTAATGTTTACACAGTTGAGGCACCTCTTGCTCTCCTGCTGTCACTCAGGAAGCAAAATGCAGGGGATCCTCCAAGCTCCAGCACTTCCAGTCATTCATGGCTTTTTTCCTCCTGTTTTCTTTACTCTGGAAGTAAAGAAATGTTTTTTGTTTTTTGTTTTTTTTTTGTTGAAGGATATAAGGATATAAACAGAGTGATTTTATTATTTTGAGATCACATTTTCAGGATTACAGAGGTTGTATTTATTTCAGTGTTATCAGAGTCTGAAATCTCCTGAATAACTGGCTGCTACCACACAGGGAAGGAATGAGCAACTGTACAGCCTTTGGTACAGAAGACAGCAGGAGAGCCCTGGAGGGACTGACTGCAAGCAGATCCTTCACGTTCCTCTTGCCTTTAGAAAAATACATCTGGCTGGGTATCAGGAGAAAAGAGTGGAAGAGATTTAGTTTTGGACATAGACCTGTAAAGTTGCCCACTCTGTTGGGTTAGAGTAGTGTATCTCTGGTGTCCTGAGGAATAGAGGCAGCAGACCCACATCTTAATAGCCCTCAGTCTGCTAGAGAAGTTACCAGGATAAAAAATGAATGTTTTATTTGCTCTTTGAATGTAACACAGGGCAGGCTGGTCTTTTGTTATTTCCACATCCTTCCAAATTTGGTGAATTAGAAAGTTAGATCCAAATTTGCATGGCAAAAGTCATGTAAAACAAAATTTTCTTGCATGGAATGGGAAAAAAACCACTTTAATTCTGAGGAGACCGTGCTATCTAAACATGGACTGAATTAAAGCACACGGATTTTTGTAGCCATGGCAGATTTCTTTGTAATCTCCTATTTTGAGAAATAGAGTTAAAGGTATTCTTAATAAAATGTTCCTCATATATGATTCTGTTGTTGTGGTAGTAGAGAACATTATTTCTTTGTCTCTGGCCTTACTAAATATAAAAGCAGAGCTAAGCCAAAATATTTATTTGTATTGTTTTCCAAAGGATTCATCCCCCTGAATTCTTCAAGAACAAATATGCTGTGGATGAAGCCCACTATGTGACTGAGGTGAGTTGTCTGTGTCTCTGAATATTTTTTTCTGTGAATACAAAATCAATGAGTGGCAATGATTTTGGTTAATTTTAGTCCCCTTCTTACTGGATGTCTTCTAACTTGGTGGGATCTGCTCTCCCTTCCCTGTTACTGAAAAATGTCCTTTTATCTTACAAAGAACTTGAAAAATTTTTTTTTTTAAGGCTGCTTTTTTGATCTGATCACAGTTCTTAATCCAAAGACAGTCTCATAAACATGTTCTGTGCATGATGGGACCTGTCAGTGTGTGGCTTTATCCAACTGAAACATGTTGCTAAATAGAATTTTTGGAATGCCTTGGAGATTTGAGGAGATTGCCGTCAAGGAGGTTTCATGTCCTAGCTGGGACTTGGGAGCCTACATTCATTTTATGCCTCCAAAAAACCATTGGGAAAGGCTACCTGCCTCACTCTTATTTTCTACGGAATCATCCTATTACTTGAATAAGCAAATATATTCACATTTCATAGTGCAAATGCCTTGCTTAGTTAGGTTTCTGATTTAATTTCTGAGCAGATGTTTGTACACTTGTGCACCTGGCCAGCAGTTGTTTCTTTGGTAGGAAGGCTCAGCAGGTGAGGATGGTATTCCTGCCAAGCTCTGTGTGTGACTTTCATGGAGAAAGTCTTGAGGAAGACTCTTCTGATTCTTCTGTTCCCAAAGAACACTAACTCTGACTCTGTAGACCAAAAGTTTCGTTCTCATCAGCTGTGAGGAGATTTCATTCCATTTTCATAATGAGTTCAGCAACAAAGTAAAGCTTGATCTTTATGTCAGAGATTGGGAATGGAGTGAGCTATGGAGAGGTTTATTTTTGCTGTGTGTGAGTTGGAGTCCTGTAGTGTTCAGGTGCTCCAGTGCTCATCTGTCAGATGGTGGAAATTGCAAATGGAAAACACTTGTTTTATTTTTAAGAATCACATTTTTAAAAATCACATTCGCCTTAGTCGTTTTGGGTCACTTCCTATCAACAAATGTCTTTATTGCAGTTCTATTCTCTGCTTTTTTACTGCTTAAAAACTCCACTGATAAGAAAAAGAGCTCTTTATGTGGACCAGTAAGTAAATTTTGACATGAAGGCTGCTTTTGACCTGGACTGCATGTATTGAAGTGGGAAGCTGTTGAAGCTTGCAAGATAACTGTTCAACTCTCAACAGTTCCTTCTATAACTTTTGCCTTGTTTGCCAAGGATTTGGTTTTCCACCATCAGGACACCTGTCTATATTTTATAGAATAGCTTTATGTCAATGAATGACCAACATCTGTGTGTTATCCTGATATTTAATGAAATTAAGAAATGAAAAAAATAAAGGGTGGAATAGATATTTTTGAACTTCACTGCCATATACTGTGTTTTGTTAATGTTAGTAGTGTGCTATTAAGGTGCTTCAAAGTGGATAGAATATTGCTTCATGAGGCTGTGTCATGTGTTCATTGCCTCATGATATATTAATTCACCACTCAACTGCTGCAGCTGCTCTGAAAGCCCAGCACTCTACAAACCCAGTGATTTTGTTCTCAGTTTGTGAATGTTTGAAAGAGACTGAAGGAGATAATAAAAGGATTAGTCAGTGGAAGTGACCCAGAGAGAATAACAGTAAATATTCTTTGCTAAGCATTTAGCACATTGTAACATAATAGTATTAATGCAGATGTTATGTGTGCAGGATACAGCACCCTGGTGTTCCTCATTTCTGTGACATTACAACTTTTTTGGCTCCTATGTTGTGTCTTCCTAATGATGACAATAGACATGAGTTATAGTTGGTATTTATGTCTTTAAAGGACACAGTGAACTTCATCACTGTGTTTCTGTCAATATTTTGTATTCTACTGTCTCGTGCTGCATATCTCAGGTAATACTACAATATCTGAAAGGTATCAGATGAACATTTTTGTCTTTGCAAGTTGTTTACTGTATATACAGTGAATATTGATGAAATTGGTATCAATGTGGTTCTGTGGAAGAAAAAAAGACAAATAACAGTAATCTGAAACCTCTTTTTAGATATCCAGTGTATTGGCTTCGAAGAAACCTGCTGTACTTCTCACTTTGGTAAGTCATATTCTGAAAGTACTAAATCCCTTCAATAAGGATACCAGTTTATGGAGCATTTCTTAGCACTGGCACTCTCTAGTTTTTACCCCCATCTTACACCAAGTTTGAGGTCACCTGTGTATAACAATCTGGTCTTCTGGCCCCTCCATGATTTCAACATTTCTGGCCTCATCCAGCCTGCATTCTGTCTGCCTAAAGCTGTATTGGTTTTCTGGGAAAACATGACAAGCCTATCGACCATGGTGGCTTCCAACCCACCCACACTGACTCCTTTTTCCTTTTGTGCTGCTCTGGTCATGTCATGAGCATGTTTGGGCCTTTCTGTGGGAATCCCACAAGGATTCAGGGAATACATTTTCTGCATAGAGTGGTTTAGTAAGAACAGCTTCTGGGAGGAGTGAGACAATATTAAATGCTTGCTAAGTATTTGGAACGGTGCTTGCTTGTTTCTTGGAAGAGGCATGAATGGGTGGAGGTGAAGACTGCAAGTTTCTCTTTCCCCATCACCTCTCTCCCAGCTGCTCCCCTGCTTTACAGGTGTTTTGTAAACTCTTACTATCTGGTTTATTGTCTCCGGTCTTTATAAAAATTATTTGCTGACTCAGAGCTTTGCCTTACAACAAATGCAGTGGCAGCTCCTGGATTTCTTGTTTTCCCATGATAGAGACCAGACAGAAATCTTAACAAAAAAATCCCTCCATAGGAAGTTACATGGCCTCAGATCTGAATTCTTTATCCATTCAGGACAGAGACCCTAAATAGTTTTCAGTCTCTCTTTCACTTATATTTGTATACACACATAAACACTTAAAAGATGCCCCCAATGGTTTAATTTCATGTTCATTAAGAGAAATGAGAGAACTGGAATGTTTGACCTATCTTGTGCTTCTTACTGTGCATTTCTTCACATGGAGTTGTTGAATAGTTATCACTCTGGGAGCATCCTGTTGTAATCAGGAATTTTCACATAATTTTTGGCTGAGAGGAGGGTGCTGTGGTGCTTTCACATTCCTCCCACTGCTGTGAAGAAGTATTCAGAGAAGGGAAGTGCACTGCTCTGTCTGCTGCTGAATGGAAATCTGGTCCTGTCCTCCTGTGGTCTCGTTCCAGAACTGCTGCTCTGCAGGGTTCCCCAGGCACATGTCACAAGTGTTCATGGCTGTGTAGCAGCCAAAATACTCTTGCTTATGCTGCTTGCTTGAATGGAAAGCTGTAGGGGAGCAGCAAGCAAATTTAAATAGTAACATTGCCAAGGCAGGGCATAATAATTAATTTTAATATTAAATTACTTTAGAAGAAACCTTGCCTATTTTTCATTCTTTTGCCCTGTATAATTATACTGTAGGTCTCACACCTCCCTCTCAAGACATAAGAGCGTTAGAAATCAAAGCTTGTCTTTTCCTTAAGCAGCACATCCTGGCCTGAGTTTTCTGCTGTTCCTGTGGAACTGATTATTTCTTATATTGGACTGTGTTTGAACAAACAGTTGGGGTTTTTTTATTTATAGTGATTCAGGTAAACTTATCTGTAAGTTTTCCCAAATACTTACTGCAATCAAGTTGTTCCCATGAATTAAATTTTAAAATATATGTGTTTGGCTCAGAATCACAATCCTTTTAATCTTTTTTCTCCCAGCGTGGTGTTAATACTGATAGTGGAAATGTCTCCAAAGAAGCTTCATTTGAGGGGATCAGCCAGTAAGTGACACAGCTTTTTTGTACATTAATTGTCACATGGTTATGTTGAATTAATTTTATATTTCAAATTAAATTCTATTCTTTCTTAATGAAAGGATGTTGAATGGCAGATCAGATGCCAAACATTTTATTTCCAGAGAAATTTTGATACATGTTTCAAATGACTTGAAATACAGTCTTTTTTTTTTTTTTTTAATCTCTCTTGCATCTAAGTTAATTCTCTTTCTCTGTGTTTATACTGTAGTTATTTAAAACCAAATAAACCCATCCTCATACATCCATTTCCACTTCTGAGATTGGAATATTTGATTTTCAGATTGAAGGAAAATTAATCTTTAAGAGTGGCCTCTTTCTCTTACTGAGTTCCTTGTACATTATTAGTCTAGATATTAGGCATTCTGGTAATGCACAGTCTTCTGAAAAAATGTTACATTTGAGGTGTAAAATAAAATCAGAAGTCACAAAAAAAAAGGAATTATCATTTCTCTGTCTACAGGTGAGCTTTTAGTGTCCTTAATGCTGTCCTTTTGTGAAGTTTGGCTACTAGTGAGGTAAAAATGTCTTCCTGCATGCAGTATTTTGAAAGGGCAGTAAACAGAAATACATCACAGCCTGCTCTGGGATGTGAGGATGATGGCCTCAATGTTTAATGATATACAATTGTCTGTTTTGTTATGATATCTTTTAAAGGAGATAATTTTCTGGTTTTAGCTCATGACTATGGCAAAAAAGAAGCAGACCTTCCTCATGAAAAAGCCTGTTAAAATAAACAGATGTGCTGAGATGTTGAGGCTTTTTTCTATGATTGTTGACTCCCAGTCACCCCACTATATTTTTTCCATCCTCCTCTATTAACAGCATGTTAATTCTGCAGTGAAGATTGTAAGGCACAGAATTTGCTGCAAGTCTGGGCACTCATTTGTATAGTCTGAGCTTGCTTCCTGCTGGGATCATTTCTTTGTGTCAAGAAATCTGGAATCTGATTTCACAATTACTTAATTCTTCCCTCCGTATCCTAAATGGGAATTTAATGGTTCTGTCAGGGATATTGGGAACAAGGTGCTGGGCATTTAGATGATGTGAGAGATTTTGGTTTCTTCAGGGCTGAGTTTTTTTGGGATACTCCCTCATGGGGAGTTTCACTTATCTTAGTTCTGTGTCAGGAAGAATATTCTCAAGGCTCGTTAGGCTCTTGTTTCTTTTGTTTATTAATATATTATTTAAAGACTTGGCAGGTCTTCTCCAGACCTGCTCAAGTTTAACCCACCATCACCTGGCTCAAATGGCACAAAATGGCCTGGAAATATGCAGTTCTTATATTTTTATACTTATTTTCACTTAATTAACAATAAACACGTAAATTTTATTTTTAGTGACTTAATGACTCAACACTTGTGTGTTGCACTGTGGTATTTTTGATTTAATCACTTACTATTACTCAAGAACTTCCAGAAGAAGATGAAGAAGAAAGAAGAAGAAGAAGAAGAAGGAGACAACATTTTAATTTTTTTATCTTGTCTTCTGTTTTTTAAACTAGTTGAAACCTTAAAGTTTAATTTCCTCACTCAGTGACTTAAAAAAACTTTCTAATTTATACACTTGCACTCTTAGTTTTTCTATTTAACTTTAACAGTTGTTTCCATGGTGTTATATGAAATTTAGTGCTTTGTTGTGTGTCAGAGCCAGGTATCAGAGATGAAGGCACACTCTCTGTGTCTCTGACTCCAACGTTTAGACATCTTTTGCTACCCACTGAGTTAAATATAAAGCATTCCACAATACAGGGAAGTCACTTCTAATGAGTGTTTGGTGTCCTTTCTGCTGTTACAACCAGTGTGAGTTCTGTGGCTTTGTCCATCTTACACTCTCCACATACATTTTGGAGGTGGACTACAAAATCTTTGTGGAGCAGTATCTCCAGTTTTATGATACACCTCCACAAGAAATATAAACAGTTATTAACTTCACTGGCAATTCTTTATTGGAATGATATAGAAAAGTCTGTTTGAACTACCAGAACCCCCTTTTTTACCCTGAATTTCACTAAACTCCATTTAAAGAGTTTAATTAGCAGCCCATTCACTGGTCAGCGTTAAGCTAGGAATCCACTCCATTTATCATTTCATTTGAGATTTTAATAGAGCATCTCCTACAACACTTAATGATATTAAAGCATTGGCTTCTCTGTTAGTGCTAAACTTTGTCTGGGTGCTCAAAGAGTTCTTCTCTATGCCTAGCAGGGATTTCCAGCTGTGGGCAGATATTTATCTTTTGAACTTGGCACGTGTGTGTCCCTCTCCACCCCTGAGCACCAGGTCATTCATTCTGCTGCCTTTGAAGGTCTGGTTGGTACCTTCCCCTCCCAAGCTCACTGATTTTTGTTGCTGGGTCAGCTCCCCTCTCCTGACAGAGACCATGCCTTCACACCACTTGTCACTGCAGCCTGTCTTTGAGCTCCCTAATTCTGTTGGTGTCTTCTCCTGGGCTGTGGTGGCTCTGTGAGCTCATGCTTGGTCCACATGCAGGGAGGTGCTCTGGAGGAGGGGGTGAGCTTCCTTTTAAATTTTGCTTGCCTCACATTTCTGTAACTGTCTATATAAGCCAGTCCATTTTATATTTGTTTTCAATACAGACCCTAATCAATTTCAACATTCCTGTTTTCCTGCTTCTCCACCTCTCCTGTGGCAAATGTTTCCTTTATAGAAAGATACATTTCAGATGTACTAATTGTTTCCAAGAGGATTGTACCCACAGCAATGTGTTCCTTCAAACTGTGCTTCCTCCTGCCTGCCTGTGTTCTCAGCTCAGCCAGGCTCTGCCCTGCCCATGATGCTCTCTTTTATGCCTGTTCTCCTGTTTGTTTTGTTTTCTGGCTTCCTGGCCAAGATCTGTTTTCTTGCTAGGACCATTTTGTGTTTCTCTTACTCTCATATATCTTTTTTCTCCTAGGTTGACCTGGCCTGGTGGGGTTTGGGGGCATGGGGGCATCATTTACTGATGGATAATAATGAAAAGAATACCTAATTTCCTGGAAAAGTTGAATCTTTTTGCTCTCTTTGCAGGCTGTTCATCTGCTTCTGTCAGAAGCTGTCTTTTTCTTGCCCTAGTGATGTTGCTTCACTGCCTTGCTTTTTGAACCTTTTGAACTTCTTCTGGAACATTATTACCTAAGCTATTTGGTTAATTTTTCTACTGTCATACATAGTCATTTGAGACAAAATGACTGCTGTGGTCTTGGGTTATTTCTGTGCCCTGAAGATGACCCTGAAGTTATTTTTGTCATGCTAGCGATAGCTAAGCTTGATCCTGTCCTGATTTTCGAGTCTATAGTGGTGGATCATTCTGTGGTTTCCATGAGTTTATGTAAGGGGTGGTGTCCTTCAGAAGAGCTGGTCTGTTGCTGCAGGCTGTGGGAACAGAGACCAGTGGTACAGAGAAGGTTCCCTGCTCTGCCAGGGGTGGCACCGAGGGTCAGTGAGGGACCAGCCTGGGACAGGACATGAGACAGGAGACCTGGACCATTTCCTGCTGCTGCTTCTGGTAACTCCCCTCAGGTCAGCTCTGTTTGCAGCTCTTTGGGGTCCTGCACAACTGGATTGCTCACTTGCCCCAGAAAGCCAGATAGAAGGCAGATTTCTAAAGTAGTTCTGGTGCTTTCTTTCCTAGAAACTGATATTTCTATTTGCTAATAGAGGCCAGTTCTGTGTTTGCAGGTTTTTTTCCCAATTCATGGATCCATTCTTCAGACTGGAAAATGTTCAGGATTTTCTTTAATCTAATCATGTCAGTTATGTACCCCTTGTAAAAATGCTTTGAAAGGATGTGATTCACTATACAGAAAATGGATTTTGAATCTGTAGGGTTGAACAGTAATGTGCCATATACTTTAAAACACTGTTGAATAAATCTTTTCTCACAGTGTTGGCAGGATTTTTTTCATCTTCAGAGTCAAGTGAAGTAAATGATGGACAGTTTAGGCAATGTACCTAATGTTCAAAGTTTTGCAGTGAATTCCTCTTTCTATATTGCATAGACTATCCATGTTGAAGAAGAGAGAAAAATTTAACATTGTGTATGAAAATGTTTTAGATTTTTATCATACAGACACACACAATGTATTCATTAAACTGACAAAAAGAGGTATCATTATACAGTGCTTTTATTTAGGAGGTGCAGATTTCTGGGGTTGTTTTAACTAATGAATTTTTCTTGCATGTGAAAGGACAACTGAGTATGAAATCAATTTGGACATGCCTCAAAGTGTTGTATTTCTTAGTTGTGCATTGATTAAATGAGAGCATTAATATGTTACAGATTGCAACTGTAGCAAATGCCAATTTGTTTTCTTCCTCAAGACCATGTATCTCATCATCTAAGTATTGTCAATTTGCAAATTGCAGAGAAATACAGAATTAGATTGCACCACCTAATCCTCCTAACATTAGGGTAGAACATGTTTTGTTATTTTGTTGAAGAGTAAATTGTTTACTGTCTCCTGAGATTAAAACCTTGCTGGGAAGCCATGGTCGGGGGATTTTATGTGCAGGTTTGTGCACAAATTATGTGAGTTAAACACCATTTGTTTACTCATACTGTTGGTGGTGAAAAGCTCTTCCTAATGAGTTGAAGCAGTAGCTTTGAGGATGTGGTTGGTTTGTTTAGCTGTGTTGTTTGGTAGATGACCTGGTTCTGGCCAGGCTGGGGTTAGTTTTCTGCAGTGTCTGGGAGGGGCATGGCCAGGCCAGGTGTTGTTCTGTACCAGCTCATGTCACTGCTGGGGGCTGGGGAAGGGACTCTTTTGCTTTGGAGAAGAAGGATGTTCCTTCCTGCAGAGAAATATTTGGGGAGGAGTGGTCCCATTCCATGTTTTTATTGTCAAGGGTTTTTCCATGTAAATATTTTCTTTGATTTATACCTTTTATTCTTAATTTGTTGCTGTTCCTGTTCCTGTTCATTTTCTTATCTCATTGCTGTTTCTAGAAAATTATTCTTGTCTCAACCCATGATCTTTGCCTTTTGTACTTCCACTTGGAGGAGGGAGGGAAGCAAGTGGCACAGTGTTCTTTTATGAGGTTCATGTTTGGCTCATTTATCTTTTGATTTCATCCATTTGTGCTTGCAGTTAGTGATCAATTCAGTTTTTTGAAATGTGGATTTTCAGAGTCAAAGTCAGCTGCCTTCTGTAACTGCCCTTCCCTGTGCTTTATTTTCTTTTGTTACTTCCCAGTAACCACATAGTTTACTCCTATTTGCATAGAGCTGGTGTTGGACACTCCAGTGCTGCACTGTCTCCTTACATTTGCCTTCACTGATCAGTTTTCTGTCTGACATACTGATGACATTATTGAGAGGTTTTGTGTCTGTTGTTACAGCTGCAGGATAATTCTGTGTCTTGGTTTTCTGTGCTGATGTCACGTGCTGTGTTCTCCAGCCACACAGGGAGCTCAGGCTTTTGGGCTCTTAGAATATTCATAGATTAATTTTACTATGTGATTCATATATCTTCTTCCATATAAATTTTATTTTATTTATTTTATTATCTCTATACTATTTTACTATCTTTTACTTCTTACTACTTTAGTATTTCTTTCCTTCTACTATTGTAGAATTATTTCTGCAATGGTGTTCATCAGTGATAATTTTTGAGATGGTGATGATTAAATTGAAAATACACCCTTTGGATACTTTCTTGTTTCCAAGTGACCAATTTTATTACATAACTGCGTTTTTCTGTGACTGGTGGGTGACTTTTTGCCTTGAGTTGTTTTTACAGTGATTTCTCATTAATACCCAAATATTGAATACCATACAGCTTGTCCCTGTTGATGTTGTAATAAGTTTTTAGTTTGTGTCTTGGTGTAGAAACACAGAGCTACTAGCACTTCTCCTTATTAGGGTTTTATAAGTTTATGAGCATCTGTTTTTGAAAAAGAGAAACATAGGGGTTTTTCTCCTGCTTTCTCAGGACACAGGGAGACCCTAACACAATTAAAAGCTAAGTAACTTTTTTTAAAATTGGATTTGTGCTTTCATTGGTCCCTTCTGAGGTATAAAGAATGGTTATTAACCTGGAATAGATTTAATTTTTTCCTTCAAAAATGCAGGACAATGAAGTTGCCTCATAACATTCTTTTGAAGAGCTGTTGAGAGGTGGTAGCATTTTAATTCTCTTAAATACCCTAACTGGAGAGCCAGCAGTCCTTAGAAGACCAAAAATATCTTTGATGCAGAACACTCCTTAGACATTTAAATTGTAAACAAAAAAATCCCTGTAACAATGCTTGAAAATCCATTTCTGTTCCACCTAATTACTCAGCTCCTTAATTTATTGGCCACTGTAGTGTTATTGTTTAGAGAGCTTCAAAATCATTCCAAGAAAAACAGTGAAGTGTCAGAGGCCAAGGCAAGTTGGAAGCTTCTGTTTTGCTTCTTGTGTAGATTAGAAAAGAGATGGAGAGGTCATTTTTCTTTTCACCATCCTCTAGGCTAGCTTGTTTATCACATGGCCACCTTCTGTGCAAACAGAAGTGGAAAGGCAGGAAACAAAGGAAGAAATCTGCAATTCACTGGGTTTAATTTCACTGAAGGGTGTTGGAGGAACAAAGTAAAAATCACAATAATTTGGAAGGAACATCTGTAGGTCAGTCTGGTTCATCTCACACTCACAGCAGTGAACTGATAATCTAACATTTAATCATTGTTAAAAGAAGCATGTCTCAAACATACTGTTACACTGGCTTCTTCACATTCTCAAAATTATGTATCTGGTTTAGTCTCACATATTTCAAAATTAAATGCATTCTTCTCTCTGGGTTCTCTATTGAATTCCCATACAATACTTGTTTTCACTTCCTTGGGGAAGACATGGTTAAAAAGAAGGAGTATGTAATCTCTGCTATTGTGTCTGGCTGCTTTTTAATATTAGTGTCTTTGGCTTTTTTTAGATTTAATGTCAACAACAAAATTCTTCATCCTGAAATTGCAGAATGGTGAGTAACATAAAGTCTTTCTCTTTGAGCAGTGTTGAACATGCTTATACTGTGCCATTGCTTCAGAGAGATTCCCTCAGCAGAAGCCTCCTGCTTTACCACAGGAGTTTTAAGTTGATTTCATGTTATGGACTGGAAATAATGTACAAATGTAGCAATAGGGCTAGGTAACAGCATTGAAAACCAAAGAATTTGTGTAACATTTCTTAAGCATTGTGTCTGGATACACATTTCTCTAGGATATGTTAGGGTTTAAGTCACATTTGTGTAAATATGAATTGTGTGAGTGGGAAAAGAACTGAAGATAATTTATGTTCTAGCAACAGAAATCAAATGTAGATCAAAACTCTTGTCTAAACAGGTAGTATTTAATTAGGTGTTATTTCTTCTCCAGGATTTATTTGAATAGCCTTAATTTTGTTGAATTATTATTCATATACCTGTACTTTGTAATTCTTGGGGAATTCTGCTGTAGCCTATCTGAAACAAACAAACTAGATGTGTGACTAACTGCATTTTACCAGTTTTCCTCTTTTGGCCAACATTGCTGACTTTGTCCACAGGATTGCTCCATAACTAAGGCTCTCTAGTTTTCCATTTAGGAAATTACTGAAGAAAGAACATAGTGGATTTTTGTTAATGAATTAGGTTTTTAATCTAAGCTTTTTTTTTTGTGTATTCATCTAGAAATGAGGAAGCAAATCCTTAGTTAAGACAGATAAGCTTAAAATACAAAACACAGGTGCACAGTGACTACCATTGTTGTATTGTATTGCATGCTCCTACATATTATGCTTTTTAATGTTTATTTTCAGCATGTATGCTGAGAACCATCTTCTGCTGTCTCCATCTACAGCTAATTGCCAGCTTGAAAACCGTGGAGATGTTTTTTGAACATCAGTGATTTCAGAACATTTAGAATTATTAAAAGGTCACAGATCTGTTGTGGCAGATATTTTTCATTGCTTGGCAGGACACAAAGCTGCAAAAGGGAAGTGGGGAGGATTTGTGTAGAGGTTGTTCCATCCCTGAGCTGTGGTTGGGGCTGGAGCTGTGGTAGTGGACTCATTGCTCCTGCTCCTGATGAGTGTAAGAGGGGCTGCTGATTTTTAGATCTTGCCTATTCTGTCCTTCTAGAATTTATGTCGTTCCTTTTCCTAAACAGGGAAGTTATGCTGTAGGCTTGCTGTCTGAATTTAAGAGGGGTGAGGAAGAGGACTGGAGAGGGCCCTGTCTGACTTCCCAGCTTTGCTGTGAAGACACAGCAGGACAGCAGGGACAGAGGTGGCAATTTCACCTGCAGAAGGCTTTGGACTAGGGCTACAGACTTTTTCCCAGGGTAGCTTTCAGGTTGTTTCCATCCACCTTACCAAGGTGTCATAAGCTTTTCTCCTCTGGGGTTTCAATTAAAGGGAGATTAACTCTCCTTTATGAAGCTCAGGTATGGGCAAACATAAGGTCCATGCCCTGGAGGTTGTACTGAGAGAGCTGGAGCACTGAGGCAGTAGAAGGGCAGCACTTGGAGCCAGGGTGGAAAAAATCATCTCTTCAGTGAATTAATTGTGAGTGGCAGCTTGGAATTCTGATTTAGTTCTTCCTGCAGCCTCACAGGTGAGGCATGCTTGGTATGCACCTTCCCTACACCTGGCTTCAAGGAAAGGGAATTCTAAATAAAAAGAGGTCAGAAATTTGTATTCAATAATTTTTAAAAGGTTTTACTGAGTTTGGTGGCTTTCATTTTAAGTCAGAAGTGTGTTAAAGGTGGCTGTTAGGACTTAAGTGTCTGGTGAAGTTAACACGTGAATGACAGGTCATGTATATTAAAGCTTACTAAAGTAGAAATCTGCTTGGAATGTCAAGTTACCAGCCAAGAAAGTTTGTTTGGAAAGCAATATTTCTAGAGTTAAGAAAATTTTTCGTTTAGGAAGATGAATTCTTTTGGGTTATATTCTGGGGTAGGAAATTGCACCCTTTGAATCATCTCCTTTGCAGGGATGCATTTCATTTCAGATTTGGCAAGCTCTGAACTACTGTGTTTTACATGGTACTTGTCAGAAAAACTTTGCTCTATGCCATGCTGTCAAACTGCCAGCTAGAGATGAAATGGCTGAGCTTCCTGCAGCAGCCAGGGAGAACTGGGAGCTACAAAAAGCAGCTCTAGTATTATACAAGCTTCTAATAAAATGCAGAAAAAATGGTTCTATACTGTCAAAAGGCAAAATGTTTGTGGTTAAGGATCTGTTGCCTCTCTTGCTTACGTTTTCAAGATCTCATAATTTTCTGACTTGGTATGGAACTTAAAGATAAAACAGAAGAATTCAACCTTACACTGGATTTCAGCAGTTTGCAGATGGTGTTCTAATTTTATTTTTTTTTTCATTTTATTGAGTGGGTGTATTTCCAAACAAATTTTAAAACTTTTATTTTAAATTTAAAGGCTTCCACTCCAAATTTCATAATGAAAGGATATGCTAAGTATTGATTCCAGTGTTTTGCAAAGAAAATGTCATCTAACAGAAGAAAGAATTCAAACTTGTCCAAATTATCTCCTCAGTAATCAGGAGTTTTTTTGACTCCAACACTTAGTCAAATGGCCTTTTGTTCCTGTAATTTGCCAGTGTCTATCATAATCATGTTGTTGCTAGGAGTAAACATTTAGTGTTTTAAAATTTAAAATTTAAAATGTTTAGTAAGTGTTTCTCTTTGTGCTGCATATATATATATATACTCTATTTTCCTGTAATCTCAATGCAAATGGGGTTTGATAGTTTAATGTGAAAGATTTCATATGGTCTGTATTTTGCAGTATTTTGATGGAATGCTATAATTATTTCTTTATGAAAACTGATCTGTATGTTAACATCTTAAAACTGTGCAGTCACTTTTTGTGTTTTCAGAGGTTTTTCTATCTATGCTGTAAACCTCTTAACATTTTTTTGAACTCCTGTCTTTGGTGTTCATGCACCTGTCTTTCAGAATTGTACTGTGATGGCTCTCCTTTTCATATGTGCATTGCTCTGTTTGCTGGCTTTGATGCTAATTCAGTCTGCAAGTTTTTATGTATTGCAGAAGAACATAAATGTATAAACTGTGGTAGAGAAATTTCTGTAAATAAAATGTGGAAAGGTAACAGCAAAGGTGAGAAAGGGTAAAAATAAGGCAGGCCTGTGAAGTCTGCCCACACAGACATAATCCTTACCTATTAGGTGGTCTGTAAATCTAATATTTCCAGAAGGAAAAGGAGGAGTGGACATTCCCAGGTGTTTTTCATGTATATCACAGAAAGGAGACATTAAGGATGCACACATGCACTAAAAAGCAGCAAAACAAGCCAGCTGATAAAACACTGATCTGATAACTGGAAACAAATACTTCTGGCAGCATTATCAGAGCTGCAGAATGCACATAGAGAACCAATTTATGTATCTTTGAGGAGAGCACTGCTGTAGGAAAATACAGTTATGTGAGTTTCAGCCTCATAACAGCCTCAAATTCTATATGCTCTTGAGCACTTGATTAGGTCATGCATGTAATTTGGTATTCAGACATTTAAAATGCCCAAATGCACTTTCAGGGTTGAAATGCTGCTTGTTTATATTAAAAGTTTCTCTGTCCTGTTGGATGACTGACATGTGTGAAAAGACCAGCTGCTCTTATGGCTAAGTGAAAATAAAAGCAGAAAATGAGTGTAAAAGGAGAATGAGGAAGAAGAAATGTTTTTACACTGGTAAAATGAGGGGGGGAAATATGAAAGTTTTAGGTCAGTCCTGACAGTCAGAGACTTGTGCCTGTATTTCAACTGGATTGCACTGAGTGACCCCCCTGCTAATCTGAGGAGTGCTTTACATGTGGAACCTGGACATTGTGGCAATTGCATTAGCCAGAGCCTGGCTCATTATTTGTTCCATTATAATATTAATGCAGTTGTGCAGAGGCTGTAACTGATCCAAGAGCTGTTTTTAATAGAATGTTGAAGTTCACATTCATGAAAAAAGGTGGGGTTTTCTTCCTGTCCTTATTTTGGAAGTGGGGGAAAACATCATGAGAACTGTGGCATGATTGCCCTGAAGTGCCAAGCACTGCTGTAACCCTGCCTTGGGGGGATGCTGCTTTTTGCAGTGTCAGAAGGGTGAAAAGGTGGTGAAATACAGGCTTTTCTACTACCCAGACATGATGTGGGAGCTCCACCAACCATACCACCCTAGCACAGGAGCCCAGTGTCTGGTGTAGGGTGAAGCTGATTCTGTTCACTGTACAACTGTAAATCCTCCTTCTTTTCCTTCTGGTGGTTGGGGGTTTTTTTGGTCTCAGAATGACTAAATATTTTCTGTAAAGTATTTCAGTGCTTGACCTTGTGTACATGAAGGGGTTGCATTGCATAAATAGTCTGAGGCTGAGCATGAATTTCTATATTTGAACAGATACCTGAGAAGTTGTGATCTAATACAAATACCTTGATCCTGAAGTCTTTGGCCCAAATCAAGGAAAAGTCAAGGGAAATGGTTTCTAACACTCTCTGCACTTGCTGTGGAGCAGTTACTGACTTTTATTACTAGCAGATTCCAACAAAGAGATTAGACAGCTGAATTATGGAACAACCTATTTTTTGGGCAATTGCAGATCATGGATATGTACTGTATACTGAAAGGAATATAAAGGCACATCAAATAAGTATTAAATTATCCTGCTAGCACATGCAGTCTTCCAAGGAATAGGATTTTTTTAAAAAAAAATTAAAAATCTATAAGCTTTTGCTGCTTCATTCTAACTGGAATATATTTGAGCCACTCTTTTTTATGTCTTGGCTGAAAGACAGGAGTGGAAGTTTATTTCCTCACTCATGGTCAGCAGATTTTACCATCCCAGTGTAATTTCTTCACCTGGGTGTGCATTTTAAAACCTTGTACTTCTCATTCTCAATTGCATAGTGATTATTTTGTGTCATATTCCATTTGACTTAAAAAGCCAATCCACTCCCCTCTGCAGTGTTTCTGTTTGTAGAAGCATTTTGATCAAGATGAGGATTTTACAAAGATACCTTTACTCTTGCCATAAGAGTTGTGTTTGGAAGGGAGTGGCTGTGCTGTAGTAAAGCACCGTCTGTGGGAAATGCTGTAATCTCACATCAGAGGCACTGATGGCTGAGAAACCTGTTTCTGGACTCAATAAAACAAACTACAGAGCAGAAATACAGTAAATAGTTTTCTACAGCAGTGTGAGGAGGAGCATGTAACAATAAAAAGAGGGGTCTTGGTGGCAGTTTCAAAGTATAACAGTTATGGTTCTTTGTAACTGCTGCAAACCCTGGAGTGCAGCTTGAAAATGTGATTGAAATATTTTCATGCAATTCAATAGATGTAGTTCTGTACTTTGTAAACAGTAAGTGTGTACTTCACAGCTGCCTTTGAGATGGGCATGAAAAATACTAGGAATTCAGTTTGTGTAACAGTGGAAGGAGTATGTGGTGTTTAATAGAGGTTATGGAACTGTGTCTGCTTTACTGAGCATGTCACACTCAATAGCTGCTTTTATTTGAAATACATGATAGAAATACATGCAGAGAAGAGTTAAACAGTGCATTTTTGACATGAGTTCAGAGGAGAGTATCAAGGCACATAAACATACGTGAATTCAATATCTCATTAGGCACAAAGAGTAGGATGGGGTTTTTAGGGCATTGGTTTGTTTGGGGTTTTATGTTTTTTATCTTCCTTTGGAAGCATGTGAAAGAATGGACACCATGGCTTTAATTACTGCTGCTATGGTTTCTGAATTTTATGGTTTGGGTTTTTTAATACCAAACAAAAATAGCATTTTTTCACACCACCCCCTGCCCACCTTTTGCAAATAGGTGGGAGCTGGGATTGTGCTGAACAGAAATTCTGGAACTCTGGGAATTTAAATATGCAAAATAGTTTTAAATTGGGTTTGAAATGAAATCAAGCATGCTTGTAGAAATGTTCCATTTGAATTATTGTTAGAGTTATGGTAAATGCAGAATTGCATTGGTTTTGTTTCTAATGTATTGTAGAATGAGCTGAAAAAATGTTGGTTGAACCACTTGTTTGTAAGTATTAAATAGGGCAGGATGATGTTTGAAATTCTTGTGACTTCCCTTTGTGAGATTGTTTTGCTAATGCTGAATCAATGCCAACAATACTTTGCTGTCATGAATACTGTAATAGGTGTTTGCTCTTGAGGTGTACTTGATCTAATCTTATTATAGGCAATGCATATTATTTTCAGGGCTTTTTTCATTTTGCATTCTTTAGCTGTGAAGTTGCAGTCTAACATGCTATCTGTTGTTCTTCTCTTTAAGTCGTGTCATTAAGACAGACATGGAGTTGGAAGTTCTGCGCTACACCAATAAAATCTCCAGTGAAGCTCATAAAGAGGTAATGGATCCTTTACCGTTAATAATTTTTGCTCTTAGTGTAGCAGTGGTACTCAGAAAATGTCCCCAGCAACCCAGAATTGCTTAGTAATAAAATAATGGAAAGGCTGGATAGAAATAAGAGGATAATATCCCTCCTATTACAGCCCAGTAATATACCTTGCATTGTCCTTGAACTCACTGGTGCGTTTGTGATGTGTGAGAAATGAAGTGTGGGTAGCTCACCTCAGCAGAAGGTGACCTGCTTGCAGTCTGTCTGTTCTGTGTGCACAAATACCTATGTAACAATGGAGAAAGAGAAGATCATGGTTAGTCAGGCCCATGTGCAGCTCTGAAAAGTTGAACTAGCAGGTAACTGTGCCCAGGTCCTGGTGGGCTGGGGAAGTCTTTCCATGCGCAGTGTAGGACAGGGAAGGGATTCCTCAGGGTGCTCCTCAGAGCTGGGTTTGTCCCTGGGGCAGTGCTGAGCCCTGCTGTTCTGTGGCTGCCAGTGTGACAATGACAGCTCCAGGCTCTCAGCAGGGCTGCTCAGGTTGGACCTGGCACTACACCAGGGGAGCTGCACTCCTCTCCTGGTGGTGATGACAAAATCAATTTGGGTGTCAGTCCTGTACTCCACAGAGTGATGCAGATCTGCCCCTGGGCTCTGAGAGTGGTGATGAGCAGAGGGAGCTTAGGTAAAAGTAGCTGATGAGGTCACTGGCTCAGATGTTGTCTTGGCTCCTGCTCCTCAGATATCCGAACTATGAAGTAAGAATGTTTTAAAATGAATGTTGTAAAATTGAAAATTCAAAGGATAGTCATTTTGCATTTGTGCTCCTTGGTTTTTCATCATCCTTGAATAATCTTATCACATCTGAGAGTACTGTTTTCTGTAGAGCAGCTGCCTAGAACTTCTGCAATACGGAAACAGACAAGGGAGTAAAACTTTCTTAGCAAATCTGAGAACAAGGATCAGATTTAAGACTTGTAAACCAGCAGTAACTCTAGTGGTTTTCTGTTGATTCAGATTTCAAAGTATATGAGAGACTCTCCCATTGTAGGATAATCCAGTTCATAGCTTTGTTTTGCCTAAGTAGAACAAAAGGTCTTGCTGCCATGTTCACCACAGCTTTCACAACTGAACACTGGCATTTTGATGAGCTGCACTTCATTAGGATATGGTAGTTTGGCAATTAAACTTGCTTTATTGCTGGAGACTGCAGGCATTTTTAAAGATTAAAGTGTTTGATTCCAGTGTAGTTTTAAAATGCATCTACTGATGTAAATTTAAATGAAGTACAGATGATATTTTTGTAATATAGGTTTCTCTGGAGATAGTCACAAGTTGTAAATTTATAAATATGAGATTCCCTCCCACTGTGATGGTCCCATGCTAATATGTATCTTACAGGTAATGAAGGCCGTAAAAGTAGGAATGAAAGAATACGAGATGGAGAGGTAAGAGTTCTTACACTAATTATAATAAAAAAAATAATATCTCTGTACTAGGGGGAAAAACAATAGCTGAGACAATGCAGTAGCATGGATTCAGTTGAGACTGAGAGTTCATTGCTGTTTTAAGGCCATTGTAAGCATTATTTTGTTGTTTTGAGGTGGTACTTCATCTGTTTCAAACATGTATTTGATATGGGGTGATTATTTTTTGGTTAAGCGTAGCATATCTCTCTTCCTGGAGTTACAGTAATTTACAGAAGCTTGATGAAGTAGCTGTTTTCATTGTTTGAAGCCATCCAATAAAATGGTGTTTATGGTTAAACATTGCCTTTAGTCTGGTTATGCTTAGAAGGCTGCATGAGTGGGTGTTTAAGAGTCTTAGGAAAAGGCTGTGTTCAATTGTATTTTGCCTGCAATTCCAAGGCAGCAGTACCTGTGCTTAGCCTGCACAAGGATCTCAGCTCACACGTGTGGTGAGTGTTCTACAGCTGCTGAGAAGTCAATAAGAAAGCAGCAGACATCTGTTGTGTTGAGGAGAACCTGCTGTACATCCAAGAGGGGTTTGGCTGGTCCTGAGACACTGATGATGTGTCTAGATCTAAGGAAAACATTGCCTCCTCTCTTGAATCAACATTTACATGAAAGCATCAGCATTTATCATATAAAACACGGTTTTGATCATCAAGTCCATTTATTTTTAGCTTGTACATGGTATTTTCAATTTTCAAAGTATTTGCATAATGAAGAAATAGAAAATAGCAGTCATATGTCATTTACTGTTCTTTCTTGGCAGTAGTTTTTCAAAGGCTTCTAAGTAGGCTAGAGCAGCACCCAGGGAAGGGACTATAAAGAGACCACAATATTTGTCATTAGAATTTCAAGGTAGCTCAAAAGACCTTAGAACATATGTAATGTGGAGAAACTAATGTTACATTTAAGCAGTTTAAATTTCTGCAGATACTATAGGCTCATGCCTATAATTTTTCAGTGCCTCAAATTGCATTTACATATACCAGCAGGTGACAGGGAAAAAAGAATATATTATTTGCATTCTGTCCTTAACTTTATTTATGAACTTTCTTTGTGTTAATTTTACTCACTGACCATGCTGTACATGCTGATAGTCAAATTTTGGCTCTGAAAGTCATTAGCAATCAAAAATTTCCCTAGAGCAAAATTTTTTCTCAGGTGCTTTTAAATGTCATGATCCTGGCAGTTTGATTTAAATGTCATACAACAACTATCTATATAAACATTCTTCTGTAAGTCTACAAGGTATATTACCTTTTTTCTCCAGGACTTTCATTCTTCCCTGGCTAGCTCCTTCCATACACATCAACCTTTTGAAAAGATTATTTGTGTCTTTCAATTGAAAATAAAGAAATAAATTAAGCAGCTAGTACACCTACTTAAAATTGCCTTCTATTCTTCCATACATCTTGATGGATTACACCTCTTGAAAGAGTTTGCAGGTATTTAGCTAATGAAAGAGGTCTTGGCAGACTGCTCTACTGTGTCTGCCTTGGAGACTATAATTAGAATTTCAGTTTCTTTTACTGGTGGAATTCATCCCTGCACTCTTTCCTTTAGGGGAAAAGGGCCCTAAAAATTTAAATGCTGTCTGCTATTCTTCTGTCTGCTAGGAAGAATAATGGCAGAGATCCCAAAAGCAATTAAAATTTTCTGTTACTGGATCTAAGACCAAAGTGTTGCCTTTCTTTGTCCATTTGGTTAAACACTGGTAAGTGATTTTGAACCAGTAATGTGTTAATGCTGAGATATATAAAAAATAAGTGCATTTAACTGCAACTCCAATCAGCCCTGACTTCTTTTCTGGTTTGATATTATTTAACTTTAATGCGTGGTTGGTTGACTTTAAGGAGACAGCCAAGGCAATTATCTACAAACAGTAATTCACAGCATGTATAATTGCATATAGTCATTTTGGTAGGTCAGATTCTGGGCTTTCTCTGAAGCAGTTTGTTTAGTATTTGTGCTTATCTCATATTTAATTAATCTTCTTTAATTAATGGCTTTTAATTATGAAACTGCTCTGTAGCGAATATACTGTTAAAAGTATGGTAAAATGGTAAAAAAATCCCTTTAGCTTGAGAAGTGTGTGAGTATAATCTGTGATTTCAGCAAAGTTGTTTAAGTGTGCCTCTATAGACAAAGATGTTTTGTGTGTATATATAAACACACTGAAAGTACTAATTAGGACCTACAGTTATCTGTTTCAGAGTGCTCTAAAGGCCTGGAGATAATTTCTATAGATCAGTGTTCATCAATTTCTATATTTCATCTGTGTATTGTTTACCAGATGAAGTGTGGAATCTTCTGTGTATTTCCTCTTTTGTTCCCTTTTTATTAGAAAGACCATTTTTAAGTTTGGGGTGGCTGCTTGGAATGTCATTTTGATTGGGGAATGATGTGAAGTGTGTGCTGTAGCATCAGGTGAGTGACTTCCTGCATCACAAGTTCTGGACACACAGCTGTTGCATGCATTGCCCATTTTTGTGGGGGTTTATCCTTTTCTTAATAGCACTGAAGGTGCTGTTGTTACCAAATGTCCAAATTATCAGAATAAGACTGTCCAACACTAAAGTTGTATTAAAGAGGGCATCATTTATTCAGGCCTGAAGTTCATGCTGGAGATCCTAACCTAACGTGGACACATGGTTTTATGAGAGTGTTACTTAGGTACAGTTGCTACCTGCATATTAAAATTTAGCTATTCCCATAAACCCTACCCCATGTTCCCAGAGATTCAGTCCTTTGAAAGCAGCTTTTGCATGCCTTGTTTCTTTGCTAAAAGCTTCACAGGTACAGTACAATGAATTAAGCCTTTTGTTCATGTCAGTGTGATAGGAGTGTGTGCACAGTCCTGAGTTCATTAAGTGATGATGTGTTTATCACAGGCAGCACAAAACCAGCCCTGAACACCCATTCCCTTGTCCAACACCCCCTGGATTATGTGACTGTCTCTGAAACCTCTGTGGCTGCTGAACATGGGAACACCTGGGGGTTTCCATGCAGATAACTGTGATTATAGTGCCCAAAACCTGGGTCCTGATCCTGCAGAGTGGAGCCTTTTATAACAGAGCGGCAGTGGCTAGTGCACAGGGTGCAGTGGCTAGTGCACAGGGGGCAGTGGCTAGTGCACAGGGGGCAGTGGCTAGTGCACAGAGCAGCCAGCGAGGGCAGCAGGGGAGGGGATTGTGCCCCTCTGGCCCTCAGGTGAGACCCCACCTGCAGAGCTGCCCCAGGCTGGGCCCAGCACAGCAAGGAGCTGGAGCTGCTGCAGAGAGCCCAGAGGAGGCTCCAGGATGAGCAGAGGGATGGAGCAGCTCTGCTGGCAGGAAAGGCTGCCACAGCTGCCATTGTTCACCTGCACAGGAGAAGCTTTGGGCTGAGCTCAGGGTGGCCTTGCAGGGCCTGAAGGAGCTGCAGCAAAGCTGGAGAGAGACAATTGCCAAGGGCTGCAGGGACAAGACAAAGGGGGAATGGCTGCCAGTGGCAGAGGGCTGGATGGGATATTAGGAAAAAATTCTTTGTTGTGAGGGGAAATAATTGTGGGGATTTTGCAGCAGTTAATACTAAATTTAAACTCTGCTCTGCTATAACGGCAGTAATTTGGGGAATAAAATGGCAAGAAAGCAGCTATAGAGGTTTTTTTCTTGTTGGTTTACAATGCTTACAGACTATTTTTACACCTTGCCTCTCTTACCAGCTGAGGCTGATAAAAGTTCTTTATCCCTATTCTTTTCAGCGCTGTCCCTGATTCCAGAGCAGAGCCTGGGCTCTGAGATGAGTTGCTTTTGTATCTGTCAGTGTTAAATTTCACTATCTGGGGAAGTCTGAGAGTGCTTTCACAGATTATGGCTCTCATCTTTCATTTTTCTCTCTCTCCTCTGCTCCAGTGGAACAAACTGACAATAAAACACACATGTTATTTCACTAAAAAGAGAGAAAATAACCAGAATAATTTTATTTTCCTTTGGGTATTTCCTTTTAGTGAAATGCTGATGATTTTAGCTAATCAGTATTTGCCACTTACCATTTCCTCAGGATTTTGCTCTTTGAATATTTTTTTCAAAAAGTCACTGTATCTACTGCAAATGATCTTCAGAATTAGTTGAGGTTTTTTTTATGACACTGGATAGAATTTTAACTCAATTAAGTAAGTCCTTTACATAAGTGTACACAGATAGTAAATAAGAATGCCCACTGCAGCTGACAAAAATACACAGATGAATCTTTTAGAGTTGCTTTTTGGCATGGGAATGGTGTTGAATTGTATCATGACCCTCACTGGTATTTGTGTATTTTTATTAAACTACAGACCAGCACTCTGTTAGTCTCAAGCAGCATGTCAGTCAGCATGTCAGTGCTCAGTTATTGATATATCTTTTATGTCTTTTCCTTTTTTTATTTTTTTTTGTTTTGTTTTGTTTTTTTGCTTTTTGTTTTTCTTTTGTTTTATTTCTGTTTTAACAGTGTTGTGCAGCCTGCAAATGGCTTGGCTGCCTTATTTCCCAAACTGCCTTGCAATTAGAGGTGATGTGTTTTTAAATGTAGAGTGCTGCTATCAAAAGGTTAGTTTTAAAACCTTTAAATTCATGAGAAACGGAGAGAGAGGTGGAAGGTGACCTTTCCCTGCATTTTAAAAACCCCAGTGCAATCCACTAATCCTCATTCCTTTGTTCCTTGTGTGGTAGGAAGGGAGACTGCAGTCTGGATGCTGGTTTGGTGTAAGATGATCCTGTGCCTGATATTATTTATTTGTCTGTGTATCTAGTTCTAGCACAAGGGTTGAAGGAAGAAGTGGATGAGCCACAATCTGTTTTTAGCAAGAGATCCTCACTAGGCAGCAGCCCCGGAGCTTCTGTTCCATGTGGATGCGCTGGGGCTGGCAGGGAAGGAGTAGCTGAGCCAGTGGTTTTGTACCTGTGCCCGTGTTAGGGGCAGCAGTGGTTATCCAGGACTTCCTAAAAATGCTGATATGAAATGATTTATAGTGTCCAGGGCCAGGTAGGCAGCTTAGTGCAGACAGCTCTGACAGCAAATGCTGGGTACCTGCTAATTGCTTGGTTTGAGCTGCTGAGTCTCATGTGTTCAGTGCCCAGAGGGAAGTCAGATGTAATGTGTTTTCCTGGAAGAGCAACTGGATTCAGAGAGACACTTCCTGCAGCCTTCCCCTCCTGCCCACCTTCCCTGCATACAGCTGGTCCTTTGATGTTTTAAATTAGGCTGTCACCACTCATTTCCTAATCCAGCTGAAGTAAGGTTGTAAATAGTCTTTAAATAAATCTAAATTGAAAAATTGCTTTAGAAAACCCCTGAGCATTGTTTCTCTTCTGTGACATTGCACAATTGCAAATGTGTGCACACTCGACTCAGCAGAAATGGGGGGGAGGATTAGCTGTGAGCATGGAGACCTCCTGTCTCAGCACCTCATCTTCTTTAGGAGGTGTAAATCCACTGCAGAAGTTTCAGCTGCCCCAGCCCTGGAAAACATACACCCATTTCCAGTATGTTCATGGTGGTTGGTGATGGACTCCATTAGCTGCTGGGAGGCAGCAGAGCAGTTTCAGTACATTCCCAGTAACCTCTCAGCATTTTCCTTTTCCAGGAGATCCTGGGGGAAGCTCAGATGTTCTTTCAGTCACCTCCTGGTACAAAAGTAATGTTTAATTGCACAGGCCCCTCTTGTGATTGAAATTCCACATAACTGAGTTTTACCTTCTACAAAAAACCTGTGAACCTGGGCCACGTGAGAGATTTAAAATAAGCCCCTCTATCATCACAGAGATGCCAAAGAAGAATTACCATGCTGGTATTGGAAAATGTTTTCCTTCAGAAAGAGAGCTGTGGCAGGATTTACACCACAGGTGTGCATCCAGAACTTGGCTCGTGCCATAGCAAGAGATAACCCAACTTTGAATGCTGTGTCACTGTATGTCCTCACAGGGTTAGTAATATAGTGAATGTGATAATTCATAATTATCCTTTGATTATCTTTTTGGAAATTAAAAAGTAGTAGCATTTTTATTTTAATTTTGTAACTGATTGAAAATTGCAAGCATTATTAATTCTATGGATGTTTTCTACAGTGACTTACTATTAGTCACTGCAGTGACTATCACTGTATTAAAGGAAGAACAAGCTTTCCTCTCAAATTAGCAGTGATCTCAGTTTTTACTGACTCTAGTGTGGTATTGAGATAGTGAACTAATTAACATTGCTAATGACAAGCTAAGATTGGAGATATGTGAAATGAAACTCATTGTAAAAGACAGCAGGCTGAAATTATTATTTGATGTGGATTTTGTTCATGCTTGTTCAGACAAGTCAAAAGTAAAGATTCTACCATATGTGAGGCTTTATCTGCATTGTAAGGTTTACCTCAATATTTTTTTGCTAATTACTGATGGAGCAGAGAGATGAGAACTTTGTGTTTGTTGGCCATCTTTTGATAAACAGAATTGCTCATGGTAATGATCAGAGACCAGAAGCTCAACTTGAAGGAAATGGGTAGAATACCAAGACTGTCCATTAATGTCATGATATCACACACTAACCTGAAAATTAAAGCTATTTTATACACATGAAAAGAAAAAGAACAGATTTTGTTCCTTGCTGCTGGCATGCCCGCTGCATAAATTCTTTTCCAAATTTGTTCTTAGAGCATCCTCATCATCATAGTGTGCAAGTGACACCTTACAGCTTATTAAGCAGCATTTCTAATGTCTATTGGGATGGCTCTTTTGTTTGTTTGATTTTTGTTTGGTTTTCTGTTGTGTACTACAGAATTGTGTGCTATTTTGGCAGGTGGTATTTTGAGTGTGTACATTATCAGCAGTTTTGAAACATGCAAGATCAGGGTTGTCATTACAGGATGATATGTAATCACAGAATCAAGATTGGAAGAGGCCTTAAAAATCAAGCCCAGCCATCAACCCAGCAGCACCACCATAAACCTTACACCACTACAGCATTTCCCAGTGCCAAATCCAGATTCCTCTTAACCACCTCCAGGGGTGGTGACTCCACCTTCTTCCTGAGCAAACTATTGATTCCACCACACAAACAGTGAAAAATATTTTTATGATGCCTAGTCTGAGTCTCCCTGTCTCAGTTTAAGGCCGTTTCCTCCTGTCCTCTCACTGTAGCAGGGCAGCAGAGACCAGCCCCAGCTCCCTGCACCCTCCTGTCAGGGACTTGGAAAGAGTGAGCTCTGAACCTTCTCTTCTCCACACTGACCAAACCCAGCTCCCTCAGCTACTCCTCGTGGGACATTTTCTCATCCTTTCATGAGCCTTACTGCCCTTCTCTGGACACACTCCAGCCCCTCAATGTTGTTTTCCATGAGGGGCCCAGAGCTGGGCACAGCACTCGAGGTGGGGCCTCACCAGTGCCCAGCACGGAGGGGCCGGCACTGCCCTGCTCCTGCTGCCCACACTGGTGCTGATACAGGCCAGGTGTCCGTGGCCTCTTGCCCCCTTGGGCACACTCTGCCTCCCTCTGAGGTGTCTGGTGACCCTCAGGATGTGGCACCTGGCCTTGTGGAACCTCAGGCCATTGTCCTTGGCCCATGGATTGAGTCTGTCCAAGTCTCACTGCAGAGCCTTCCCATCCTCCAGCAGATCCACACTCCCACCCAACTGGGCCTCTGCAAATTTACTGAGGGTGCTCTCAATCCCCACATCCAGATGATCAGTAAAGATGGTAACCAGGACCAGCCTAAAACTGAGCCCTGGGGAAGCTTCCTCAGCTTCCCTTTCCTTAAAAATTCTGACTTTCCTGCACCTGACTAAATTTGGTCCAGACATTGTCATCATAAATTGAGCGCTATAATCTTTTATTATCCTTAAGGTAGCAGGTTTGCATATCCCAAATGACAAATTACTGCCTTTTCATCTCAGAACAGTTCAAGTATTCAAAAATCTATTGAGGGCAAATTAAGCTCTATGCTGGGACACCAACGCCCTTTTAACCTAAGCCCTCACTGCATTTCTGCTTGCTCTGGGTTGTTGAACACAAGTTCAAACTTTAAATATTCAATTTGAAACTGAAAGGGAGATTATGAGGCATTAGTGATTATGTTGGCACTCTGTCACTGAACAGCACTTATGCGTTGTGTGCTATGTGGGTGGCTGTGTATTTGCTAAGAAGCGTAACTGAAGATGAAAGTTTAATTATTTCTTCAAGGCAAATCCTTTCTCCCATGGACTTAAACTTGCATAAGAAAAATGAAAATTCATAAGGAGTTTAAAAACTGGCTAAAATTAAAAACCATTTATTTTTACCCTATTTATTCTTCTGAATAATAAAATTTCCCCATGGGTTTTTGGAACATATGTAGAATAATTACACTGTAGAAGTGGTGCTTTAGCTCAGCTTCTGGAGCTAGGGCAAACATTGTGATTATGCTGCAAGCTTAAATCTGGGTCTTACAGAAAATCTCAGTCAAGGCTCCGTTGCCATCAAGTGCAAAAAACTGTGACCCATGGATTGGTCCCTGTGGGAGCAATTACTCTTTGCTGAGATTTTTTTTTCCAGCACTGAATATTATGAATGTCAAAAAAAAGTTTAACCCTCAGTACCTCTAACAGAATGTTTTCATTCCTGCTGGCAAGAATAAAAAAATTTAGCTTGTATTTGCATTATCTTATGTTTGAGCCAGGATTTTTTTTTAAAAGCTTTTCTTTATAAACAACTGAAAGGTAGAATTGCTGTCTTTTAAGTTGCACTCTGCATGCCTTGGTGAAGACAAAATTGGGCTGGAGCTGCCTGATGCTACTTAGCGCAGTGCTGTGCCCAAGCCTCTCCTGATGGGGCTCGTGCACGTTGGATGCAGAGTGAATTGATGATTAAAACCTCTTGTCTGGCAGTGGCAGCAGGGGGAGAGTGTGGAGGGAGTGTGGGGTTGCTTAGGAACACGGCTGGATCTGATTCTCAGCTGCAGCCCAGGGACACGTTCGGTGCTCAGAGCAGCGCGTTCAGCCGCGGAACCGATGGGGAGTGGGAGCTGATCTTGCCTTCGGGGAAACCCACGTCCTTTGGAGGAGGTGCAACGTGGGTGTGCATTTCTGCTTCCTTAATTCTGCTGTTTGTTTAAGACTTACCAAATCAAAGAGTGTCCATTATTCCTAGCACAAATTAAAATAGTATTTTTCTATTCCCCAAGTAACAGATCCAAACGCAGCAGATTTCCTGCCCGTTCCCCATTTTCTCATGTGTGTTCCTTGGTGATGGATACAGTCTGGTCATTAACTGTGACAAAACTTTGATAAAATGGATAGAACTTGCATCATGTGTTCAAAGGCTTTTGCAAGGTGACAGTGTTTGTGAGATGCTAAGAGGAATGTTGTGCAGTCAGGAGCACCATTCACTCGCCATAATATTGCAGCGAGACATAAAGACAAATGGGTCCCAAATATACCAACCCTGGGACAGGATGAGTCACCTTTACTTGTACTTTTTATTTCTCAGTTAGTGATTTGTATTTATCACATTGTTTGGTACTTTTCCAAATATAAAATATTGATGATACTCAAAATAGTGTCAGGCAACTTTAAGTGAAGAACTTCTGGTTTTGAGAGATGAAGAGAGGACCTTGCAAGTAAAAATCTGTAAGTTTTTTGCTTTCTAAAGGCTGCAGATTTAATTTGTGTGGGTAGACATAAATGATATCTTTTTAGTTATTATGCAGAGCTTCCAGTGAAATTTAACAAGTTTTTTTTCTTCCTAGAGGTTACATTAGGTTTTGATTCAGTTTTGCTTAGCATGCTTAAGTAATTTTAAAAGTTTTTGTGAGGCCTTTCAGCAGGTCAGAATGTCATTTCAGATTATTGTGACAAGCATTGAAAAGTTTCTTCCAAAATACAGAGAAATGCCCTGCTCTCCTTTTATGAACCCCATTCTGTAGCTCAGGTGACATTGCCACACCTCGGGTGGAGCTCTGTGACCTCCTGCATGTTATCCCATTTGATGTACACAGAATGTACTGCTGCTCTGCAGGCTGCACCTGCATCTGTGACCATGATTCCTGGGGTTTTTTTTAGCTAAATTACTTTGTTGTTTGCCAGGTATATTCATTCCTTCAGGGTTCTCTCTATACATTTAACCTTGCTCCACTTTCCCCTCCTGCTTGGTGACAGAGGAGGGGCAGGGTTATGCCATTTGTCACTGCTTTGATGCTTTGAGGACAGCTTGGAAAAATCAAGCATGTGTAGGAAGAGACCACTGAAGGATTTCACTTGAGTCTGTGTGAGACAAAGGCTGTGTGTTACAGGTTTGTGCTGGGCCAGGTCACTTGGCTGTGGTCACTGTGGTCACTTGGCTGTGGTCACTGTGGTCATTTGGCTGTGGTCACTGTGGTCACTGTGGTCATTTGGCTGTGGTCACTGTGGTCACTGTGGTCACTTGGCTGTGGTCACTGTGGTCCCTGGGGCTGAGTGGGGACTGTGGGTGCCAGAGGGACCAGCTCAGGCATGGGGTTCCCCCTGCCAGCCAGCACTTTGCGCCATGTTCATCTTGTCTGTCTGCTGGTGGCTTTGCCTTAATCCTCAACCCCTGAATGGGGTGTAGGGCTCCTGGCTTCCTGCTACACATCATGGCAAATCACAGATGTCCCCATTGTCACTCCAGATAAATGCCAGATCATTGCCAGGTGCCATTCATCTTCCTGCACTGCTTCCACCTGGGCTCAGTAGCCCTCAGCAGCACTCAGCACAGGTCCCCAGGTCCCAAGACACTCCCACATCCCTTCAGGTGCTTCCTGTACTTGCCAGGGCTTGGGTAGCAAGGCTGGGTTGCTGCCAGAGATCTGCCATTTGGAGCTGTGTTCACTGTACTAAAACAAGAGGCACAGGGCTTCTCAAAGCTGGCAGTGATGAAAGCATGGCTTAAGGTATTTGCTTTTATCTAGAATGAACATGGGTGAAGGACTAAATGCACTATTGCATGCTGAAGGACTGGAAAATGGAAGTGCTTTGTTTGAGTAGTGTCCTTCAGCAGTAGTAGAAAGAAGACTCTTGGACTATTTCAGAGATTAAAAAAATCCCCAGAAAATAAAACTTTCGCTGCCATCTTTCATACATCAGGAAGAAAGTTAGAAGCTGATAGGGGTGAGCAGGATGCTTGTGTCCTTCAATGTATTTTTTCTTGCTGAGGCATAACTTTTACAGTGGCAACAGTACTTCTAAATTTTCTTTTTCTTGAGGAAGAAAAAGATATTACTTCCCTTATTTTTCAGGTGGATTGTAGGTAATCACAAATGGGCATGTTGGTCTGCACTGGTAGACCTGCATGCACTTTCTTTGACTCTTAGACTACTTTTTTGGTTTTTGTTCACTCTGAACAAGTATTTTGAATCCATGAATCATATGCCTTGGTGATTCTCTTTAGAACTGGAAGCAGGTGGAAATTCATCAAGCTGTTGAAAATGGATGTGGTAAACAATGAGTCTCAGCTGCCATGGCAGGCAGTGAACTCACAGACATTGCCAGTGGCCTTTGGATCAAACAGCAGAGAAATAGCTTCACAGTAAAGAGCTGAGAAAATTCTAACTAGGTAATGAGTAGTGGCTTCCTTTTGATTTACAGCATAGCTTTGCAGCCAATCTATAAAGCTTTGAAGAGAAAAAATAAATCTTTAAGTAAAAGGAACGGGCCATACAATTAGTTGCAACTGTCTGCTTACTTGTCTTCTCTAATTCCAAGAGTGTGTGGTGAAAATGGATGATAGTGTGCAAAAATATTAACTACTGGCCAATTCCTTTGTAGTTTCAAGCTGAGATACAGTTCACATCATGCTGGTTCATGGAGAATATTCAGTTTCATCTTAGCTGTAGATTATGTGTAGATAGGTGTAGTTGGAGGAATTTGACAAGGGTTGCATGTGTTGTAACTTCCAGTCCTTGTGTATCAAACTCCTGCTCTGATCTCCTCTTCTTTCATCTCCAGTATGTGTCTTTCTTCACAGAATGGAATGGTGAAGTGGATGTGATAACCACAGAACCACATTCAGCAGTATTTTATTTTACTCAAGCAAATTACTACAGTTCAGAAAACTTACTCAGTAATCTTGCCCTGGAATTTGGATTTAGAATTGCAGTTTCTAATTGTCAAGACGCCATTTGGCTGAGATTGCTCAGCCATTAATTTGTTTGAAGTTGACACTTGAGTTGAAAGACTAATAGCTGCCTTGGTGCACTGCTCAATTTTAAATCTAATCTGTTAGGGAGTTTGGGTGTGCAGCAGCTGGGGATGCAGTTTGTCATTTTAATGGCAGGGGGGCAGAGCTGTTGTTTGGGGACCTGGGGGTTTGCTGTTCACATGCACAGGAGGCTTTTTGTGGTACATTAGTAAAACTTCAACACATACAACAAAGCTGATCTTAAATCTTTTAATATGTGGATTGGAGCGATTGTTTCCTCTACTCAAAATGATTTATCTAGGATTAAAAAAGAAACACAAGAAAACTTGTGTTTTCATCATCTGAAAAATTGAAAGAATTGTTCAGATCTACAGGTGTGACTCTTGTTGTGTGCAGATTGCTGTCACTGTTCCTGGGTTGACATGCACATAGTATCAGGGGTTTTTACTACATGTGACAGACTTCAGAGGGATTTTAAGCAAGGATTTGTGTGGGACTTTAAAAAAACATAGCTACTAACTTGCAAATATAATCTTCATTTCCAAAACTGGTAACTTGTGAACTGAGGTGGGGTTTTCATTCACAGCAGCAATCGATCTAGCTTTATTTCTTTCTCATATTTCAAATTAATTGATTATTTTTTATTTATAATAAAATAGTTTTTCTTAGTTCACATAGGAATGTTAATTGCAATGTTAATGATGGTATAGGCATGAATTAAAATGTTTCACCACCCCACATTAGAAAACTACTATATATGTATATTTATGTAGCTAAATCTTTTCTTAATTCTTCATGTTTCCCCAGTCTGGCTCCTGCTTTGCTCTGGAATGATTTGGGCTGGCAGTAGTCAGCAGACAATTCTTTTTTATTCACAGAATAGGCTGAGTGGGAAGGGACACAAAAGGACCATCCAGGCCAACTCCTGGGCCTGCACAGACACCTCAACAATCCCACCCTGTGCCTGGGAGTGGTGTCCAAATCTCCTGGAGCTCCGACAGCCTTGGGGCCGTGTCCATTCCCTGGGGAGCCTGGGCAGTGCCAGCGCCTCTGGGTAGTGGTGTTGGGTGGGTTTTTTTGGTTGGGTTTTGGTTTTTGTGCTCCCCTAATACTTTCTTGCCTGCACCAATTCATTATTTCAGTGTCAGGAATAATTAAAACTCAGGGCATAAACTGTGAAATATTTGGTGTGCTGTGTTTTACATAGCTAATAGATGTACTGGATCCCCAAAATATAAATCAAATCATGTAGTCTATTACACTTCACATAGGAGAAACAAAATATGAAATACTTTACAATGCAAAAAGTGCTTTGTAGCTCCTAAGGGATACAATTTTGACAATTTTATGAGGTTACAATTTATTTGTGCAGTGAGTTGGCACATGATTTTGATAGAAGTAATGTTCACAGAGCATTTTGCTAACAAGAATACTTTTTTAAAGCTACTGGTCTTGCTGATTTGTATTGTACAAGCAAACTATCTGTTAAATTCCCTGGAAGTGTGCCTGTCTGAGATATACTTCTAAACCATACGTGATAATGCTTGGTCTGAGTGTGAACATCTGAATAAGCTTTCAGTCTGTGCTGAGGAACATCTCTAAGGAAAAATAGAAAAGAAGAAGCCTATTAAGAGAATTGTTACTTTTTCCCAATGCAGGCTTGATCTTACACAAAAGACCTGGAAAAACACATTGGCCTTAAGACTTTCATGCTACCCCTTGCTGTGAAAAAATAGTCTGATGTGGCTGTTCGAAGAATGGTGCAGTTGACAGGATTGACATTTCATTGAACAAATGCTTCAAACTGTTGTCTTGCAAGAAATTCTTCTATAAATATGTGTGAAATCATACTGCACCCTGGACTCAATGTACATTGCTCAAAATTCAAAGTATGGCTTTTTCTGCATGCTGTTTTTTTCTGAATGGGATGTATAGAAAAGGTGACATGGAAATTCTGTGCCAGCTGTGACTGTTTCCAGCAGCTGACAGAGACTGTGAAGCAGAGAGCAGAGCTCTGGTGAGGCTCCCATACACATGTAGCACTGAAGAATCATGACTGAAAATACAGCTTCTCTAGTTGCCAGAATTCAGGTGGGATTAGACATCAATTTAAACTTCCAACCACATTTTTAGAATATCTGTTTTCATATCTTGTTTCTTTGAAATTGCTTGAACACACTTAACTGGCACCAGAGACCAAATCAGCAAGCTCCTTCCCTTTTCCCTTTTCCCTTTTCCCTTTTCCCTTTTCCCTTTTCCCTTTTCCCTTTTCCCTTTTCCCTTTTCCCTTTTCC